>NC_142601.1:35724223-35967601 GCF_041222555.1 Hakea prostrata | reverse complement strand
GAGACCTTCTACAAGGCATCGGTTTAAAACCTGAGTGAGTTCCTTCTCAAACTTATTGAATTTCTCCAAAAATCCTTAAGTAAAGGCATCGGTTTAAAACCCGTGTGGGACCTTATACAAGGCATCGGTTTAAAACCCGAGTGAGTTCCTTCTCAAACTTATTGAATTTCTCCAGAAATCCTTAAGTAAAGGCATTGGTTTAAAACCCATGTGGGACCTTCTACAAAACATCGGTTTAAAACCCGAGTGGGTTCCTTCTCAAACTTATTGAATTTCTACGGAAATCTCTAAGTAAAGGCATTGTTTTGAAACGACTAAGACCTACTACAACAGAGGCTCAAGTGACTAACAAAGTTCAATGATGAAGTTAATTCTTTATTCCTTTAAAACGACCAGAAGGGCCCAACCTCTACATCAAATATACATATGAGATAACAAGTGTTAAGGTACAATCTTCGTTCGATCAAAAAGGAAAGTCATCGTCGATGATCGTCAAGAATTTAAAACAAGTTCGAGGCAACGTTGTCAGAAGCAACACAGAGTCAAGAAGAAGAACAGGGTCGGGAAAACATATGTTATCATTTGTTTATCTCCCTCGGGGATTGCGAAGCATTCTGTAAATACAAAATCCTCCGCAATTCCATACTATTTATCTAGCTTTTCCGGAAGAAGCCTAATCTTTGATCAAACCTGCATTCAAGGCAAGCTCTTCATAGCTAAATCCTTTAAGAGGAGACAAAGGAGGAGAGTCGTCAAGATGAAGCATTATATCAGGATCTTGAGGTGGAAGGTCCATCACATCCTTGGCCCAGGCAGGAAGAGGAAGTCCCAACTTTGCAAACACTTCAAGATGACAGTTGGCGCATTGGGGAGTCATGTTGAAATAAAGATTTCTCCTTAGTATCGATTCCCATACCTCGTTCTCACCATCCTGATATGCCTGCAAGTTATAAGCATTCAGCATGTAAACAAAAGGCTTACTCTGCAAATATTTGAAGATGCAAGCCCTGCGAACATTAGTCGGAAGGGACTCGGGCAAAAGGGTAACAGCTTGCCTTTGGGGCGTTGATACAGCTCCAGACCCTTTTGCCCCTACTGAAAGCTTTCCAACTTCTCGCACCAGCTGCCGAATCTTCTCCCTGGCACCATCCAAATCCGAATGAAGATGCTCGTTCTCGGAATTCTTCTCTCGGGCAATATCCCAAGCTTTGTTTTCAAGACGAGCAATCTCAGCATCTTTGGCTTTGGATTCTTCCCGAAGCCTGGAAAGCTCATCACTCGTCTAATTGAGTCTAAAGGCTGCTTCCACTTGATTGTGGAAGTTACCAGTGAGACTCCTGCAACAACTTAAGGGTTAGTCAAGAGCAAAAGAAAAATCTTCAGAACAAAAGGTAATGAAGAAAAACTTACATCACCAAGGATTTCATAAATTCCCTATCCAGGACCGTAGAGAAGGCTTTGCTCTCGGCAAGCATTTGAACAGTAGTGCACCATTCTAATGCCTTGTCAAAATCGCCTATCACCAAGTCAGATCCCTTCAACGACCAGGAGGGATGGAACACATCATCGGCCAACCAAGGGCGCTTCCTAGAAGTAGAGTCCTCGGCTTCTTCAAAAACCTCCACAGTATAAGGGTTGGAGGAGGATGCCAAACAAGCACTAGAGTTGGGTTCGGAGGCCCGAACAACGACTGCAAGGACCACATCTTCCTTAGAAGCCCAAAGGGTCTTCATCATGGAAGAGGACTCCAGCGTAGTGCCAGCAGGGGTTTCAGCAGTACGAACAGAGACGGAGGTAGCCACATCCTCCTTAGAAGACCGAACGGTCTCTCTAGGCAAAAGAAGCATGGGAGAAGCATCAGTAGAAGCTGTGGGAATCTAATATGAAGATTCACCAACAACAATCTCCCCACGTTTAGAAGATTCACCAACGGCAATCACCTCAGAGGGAACAACCTTCGTCAGCACTGGAGCAGTCTTCTTGCAAGATTTCACCCTAACATTATCCAAGTTAATTCTTGGAGGCACTACAAATGAAAGGCAAGCAGCATCAGTACGAGAAATCCAACAAAATATAGCAGAAAAGGGAAAACCCAAGATTTCTGTCAAACAGATGAAGTAACGAATACCCAGCAGGGAACT
Organism: Hakea prostrata; assembly: GCF_041222555.1. NCBI lineage: Eukaryota > Viridiplantae > Streptophyta > Magnoliopsida > Proteales > Proteaceae > Hakea > Hakea prostrata. Next base: position 35,965,460 of record NC_142601.1, on the reverse strand, counting down.
TCCGTAATGAGCAAACCCCAAGTATGAATACTGTGGAGATTACTCAAGGAGAAGAAGAAGTTCGTGATAAAACTGAATGACAGAGCAGAATACTTACTTGTTCAGGTTCTGATCGAAGATATTGTTGGAAGATAAAAGTACGAGACAAAGAAAGGAAGACAAAATACTACTTTGCAAATCTAGCAGACAAGAATAACTTCTAGATAGCGAGGATAAGGATGAAGCACCCTTGAGGAACTTAAATAGCCTCAAGGAGTGATGCGATGGTTGAAAGACCAAGTTAATCAAGGGATAGGACGGAAGAGACGCTTCGAATTCCGAAAAATGCAGGATCAATGGTCAGGAGATAACGGCGCTTCAAATTCGAAACTTGAAGGCTGACCTAAGTTTCCACATGGAACAATGTGCACCTGATACGAGGATACTGCCAAATACCAACCGTCGCACCAGTATTACATAAGAAAGTATTTCCAATTCCTTGGGAAAAGCAACTTGTACGCGAATACAAGGAAACATTTGGGCTTCGTCATAAAGGAGGAGCAATTGGGAGATAAAGCTCAAGTGTCATAAAAGGTTCGGAAGAATCCAATGAACGCTCCCGAATGCATCTCTCCTGAATGCATCTCTCTGATGTCCCGAGCGTTATCTTCAATTAAGGTATAAGTTAATCTTACATGATAACTTATCTCATTCTTAAATATCTCTTACGTGAGGGAATAGACAAATCCCTGGATACATATGAGAAAGTATTATGGCAATCATTGGAAGAGTTCAAGAAAAAGGAGGCAAATTTCTATTTCATTATAGAAGACCGTGGGGGGCCAACCCTTACAAAAAAAAAAAAAAAAAGATAGCTTCCTATTGGTTTTTTACATTTTCGGCCGAAGGATCGTTGTCTGAGGCAGGCTTTCGAGGTTCTTCGGGAAGAGGTGGCGAATCAGCAAGATACTTCTCGATGTCTGGATCTACTGGAATGGGGTTCTCCTCTTCCAAAACCCAATCAGGGAAAGGCAGCTTAAGCTTCTCAAAGATTTCCTTGTGACACACCCCCCGAAAGGAAGTTGTGTCAAAGGAAGGGTCAGTTTCAAGGATATTTTTCCAGACATCATTCTGCCCCTCTCGATAAGCTTGAAGGTTGAAGGAACCCATCAGGTCACTGAAAGGAACACTATTCAGATACTTTCGAATGCAGTCCCTCCGGAGATCTTGTGAAAGATGTTCGGGCTTGCTAGGAACTACCATCTTCTTCAGGCGTTCGTTATCCAGGGCCTGAAGCTCGAGGCTCTCACCGAATGCGGCAGCAATATTTTTCTGCTTCTTGGCTTCGCGTTCGGTAGCAGCAGCACGACTGACCGACAAGTCAAGTTCTTTTCTCAAAGAACTCATGGCCTCGTCATTCTTCTCCTTTGACTCTTTGGCTGCTTTCTTCAACCGGTCAACTTCAGAATTGGCCTTCGCCAAATTTTCTTCACAGGTCTGCAGCAAGGAGCCACTAGGACTGACTCGGCTCAATGCCTCCATGTGTTGATAAAAGCTCAACACAGAATTCCTGGAAAGGCAGGAGAATTATCAAAAAATCCCAGGAGAGATTACAAAGCAAGTAGTGAAAAACTCAAGAAAAGTAATACCTCGTGGAAAGACGAACCAGAGTGTCGTCTTGCAGGGTTTCGAAGGCCTGCCGATCGGTAGGCATAAGGCTGAGAGAGCTCCATTCAGCAGCCTTCTCGTGGTCCTGCGTGACTCGGTCTATCTCCATCAACGACCACTGAGGGACGAAGATCTCCTCAGAATCCTTATTCTTCTTGGATTTTTTCGGGGCAGAAACATCGACCGAGTCATGCTTCCTTTTGATTTGAATGGGAGAGGGGGCCTCAACCTCTTCCACCATTGGTTTCTTCCCTCTCCCCGAAGCCTCAACCACTGGCTTCAAGTTTTTAATACCCTTGTAAGAAGGGTCTGGAGGAGGCTTAGAAGCCACTTGTTCTACAGTCAATGCTCGAGGAGACCGTTGCTCTGCAGTCACAACGGCCTTAGCAGCCTTCACCCAAAGGTTGTCTGGATTCATTCTTAGAGGCACTACAAAGAAAGATGAAAGTCAGCAAGTTGAAAAAGTTTGCAGTACATTCAAGAAAATGAAATGTGCCAGTTAGAAAGCTCACGTTGAGCCAGCCCCCAGTATTGAAGAATGGAGTTGTATTCCATCTTATATCCATGTATCTCTTGATACCATGGAATTGACTTGATCTTCCCCGACACAGCTCTGTCTTCTTTGGATAGTTGAGGGACACGTTTGCCCTCAGAGTATGAAGTGTACAGTTTCCAGGTGGTCGGGAAGTTAAGATCTGATTGAGGCGCTCGGCAGAAAAAATACCGCTTGCGCCACCCTTTGTGATTGGAAGGGCAGGTTCCCCTGGCAAGAATGCTGCCGGACCAGTCAAGCTCAACTTTGTTGCGCTTGGAAGCACAACCCAGCCAAGAGGATGGGAAAGAGAAAGAACATGAAAATGAACAAAAAGAGGAAGAGAAGGTATGATGCTGAGTTCAAATCATAAACCCAAGAAGCCGACGATGAGACGCCAACTATTGGGAAGAAGCATTCCGAGACAAATGTCCCAATGATTCAGAACAGCAGAAAACAAAGTATTGAAGAAGGGAAAGAGAACTCCTCTTTCCAGAGTATCTATATACAGGGAAAATTCGCCAGGAAGGATCAAATCAACCCTCTCATCAAAAGTGGGAGCCCTAAGATGGTACGAGGAAGGAAAGTCGAAGCGTTGGATGGCTAAAGGAAGGTTTTCCTCAGTAAAGGAGGAAGCAACAAAACTAGGTCCATCAGTGGACTTGATAGGTTGTTTGGACTACCCAGAGGATTCGGCAGTCACCTTCGGAGTCCTGGATGGTCCAGACTCAGGAAGGGCAGTAGAAGCCTCAGCATTTTCTTCTGCTTTTCTCTGTTGGCTAACTTCTGCGAAGTCACGCTAGAGAGCAGTTAGGGTTTTCTTGTCGCTATCCGACTGCTTAGAGGGGACAGAGGCAAAGGCCTCATCGCCAGTATCGCCCTTACCGGCGCTAAGTCCAGGAGAAATTCAGAAGAAACCCTACCGCCGTCCATTACTAAAAAGTCTGATTGTGGTTTCTAGCAAGAAAAAAGAAACCTGGAGATGAAAGTAAAATTTGCAAAGGAGTCAGTAGACTTACTGAATCACTGAAGCAGAATGCTCGAGAGCTAGAAGATCGTTAGGGCACAAAGAAGACGATGAGGTTTCAAAATTCCAGACAAAGAGAATGAAACCTACAAAGACAACGAACCGCTTTTAAGCACTTGCACGAGTGTTTGAGGACGTGTACGATCGAGATGGACTCAACATCAACGATCACAATTGGAGATGGTTCAAAAGTTTGAACTCACGAATCAAAAACAGGCGTTCAGAAACTGTCGTTTCGATTTTGTGAGCAACGATAGTTTCGGCTACAGAGGACGCGTGGCGTCACCCCAACAAAAAGTGAAAATACTCACAATGCTCGAGGAAAAAGCGACACAGCCGCATTAAATGTGATATGACATTTAATGGGTTGACGATTATGAAAAACTATTGTTCGACAATGAACCAAGTTAAAAACCAAGCCCTCGGGATCGTCCGAACGCTTGGTCTGGGGGGCTCATGATATGGAGAAAATATAACCGAACCTGGTTCAATCTTGGTTCGACCCTCGACTCCGGTCGGGACGAAAGGAATCGAGCTGGCTCCAAGAGATAGCTTACTGAGGAAGAAAACTAACTCAGTCACAAGCACGCCCTAATCCTCTACGATCGGAATAGGCTATTCAACAAAGAGACAGGTAGCAGCATTTGGCGGCTGTCACTTATCGCTATTATATGGATAACTACCATATAACAATCGTATTATCAAAGGAGTTATCTATTAGTCCAACCTAGTAGGGATCTATCACTCAACGGATCTATCCGTTAAGATCTGACGACTATCCGAAGAAGGCTCAAATACATCCAACGAAGGAGATTCGAAGGTACACTCTATATAAGACATCACGTACTCACAAGGTAGAAGGACACATACAACTTGAATCATATTCTCGTTATTCATTCTTTAGCTCTGTGCTACAGCAGAGCCGTTTGTGATTAAGTTCATCAACTGACTTAGCCTTCGGAGGTGGACTCCCGATCCCAGCGGTCGGGCCACATCTGACGTTCGTTTTTGCAGGTCATTCTCAGGAGATCTAAGGGCTGAGCAGTTTTTGGACGCATCAGTGTAATATGATGAATTGAGATGTGATTGGATAAGTTTAATTTGGGATTAAGGAATGTCCTATTGACATTTCTGTCCTTGGAAATCGGAGGGAATAGTATGGGATGTTCTCCGAACGTTTCCATCGACGCTTTCCCGGATTATTGGATGACATATATAGGACTTCTTCTACTATTTGTGGATGACCAATGGGGTTGATGAGTCCAGTGAGTAATATCCTTGACTCTAGTGTGAAGGATACCAGAAAGGATCGCCCGGGGCGAGGAATGGACTTATCTGGATCTGACATGGTATGACTGAGTAGATGACTTGCATTGGGCTAGGCTTTATCATGACATGCGCCAATACTTATACCAATGGTGATGTGAAGAGAAAAACGAAACCCCACACCCAACCAAAAAAAAAACAAACACCCACACCCCAACCCACACCACCCCCCCCACCAACCCCCCACAAAAAAGGAAAAAGAATTAAAAACCACACCACAAAAAAAACAAAAAAAACAACAACCAACACCACCAAACAAACAAACATAAAAAAAATAAAAAAAAAAATTACCACAATTCTCCCATCTCTTTTACCACATTTTAAAACTTATATTAAAATTTTTTATTTTTTATAATTTAACTACCTTCTTACATTCCCTTTCACCCCATCCCCCCCCCCCCCTTTTTTTTTTTTTTTTTTTTTTTTTTTTTTTTTTTTTTTTTTTTTTTTTTTTTTTGTTTCCCCCTTTTTTCCCCCCCCCCCTCCTCCCTTTTTTTCTTTTTCTTTTTTCTTTTTTTTTGGAAAATGCCAAGTCAGCATTTGCCACATCGGTCTCAAATCGGTTTTGATGATGACAAACACTCTACTAATGTTTCCATAAAGATATGTTTTTTTCCAGCTCATCACTGCAGAAAATCTCGATGTAAATATCCGATTCAAAGAAAATTCCGGAGAGTCAAGCTCAAGATCAAACCATCTTAGACAAAGAACCAAAGTCAAGAGGAGAGCATCAAGATCACTGATCAAGATTAAGTCAAAGACCAAGTCAAAGATCAAGACTTAGGCGAAATCAAGGCTTAGGACACCTTTGCATACACACACATGTAAATACATCCATAATATGTAATTCATGTTACTAGAGTGACCTAGGACGTGTTAGTAAGGTGTACAGCGCTTAGGATTGTCAAAACGATCTAAAAATCCAAGCCATATCCCAGCTCAAAGTTGTTTAGAAAAACAGAGCCCAGACGGACGTCCGTCTGAGCAGACGGACGTCCGTCTGTTTTCAGAACTCTGTTTCTCAGAAACAACGAAGGTCGACGGAATTTCCGTCCGCGGACGGATGCCCGTCCGAACCAGATCCAGGCGGACGGATGACCGTCTGAGCGACGACGGACGTCCGTCTGTTTTCATAACTCGTTTCTAGGAAACAACGAAAGGCCGACGGAATTTCCGTCTGGCGGACGGATGCCCGTCCCCCGAGCCAAACTAGGCCAGACGGATGACCGTCCGGGCCGGTACGTCCGTCTGGCCCAGATTTGACTAAAACGGCTAGTTTAAGGAGAATATCTTCTACAGCTGTTTGTAACGGATACCTTTGAGACGGATGACCGTCTGGGCAGACGGACGTCCGTCTGGAACAAAGTCTCGCAAAGATTTTATATCCGTTGGGGAAATGGGGAAAGCAGTAACTTGGGGTCTATAAAAGCCCAACCATCCCCATTTGAGAAGTATCCTTCTCCCCCATGTAGCACATATTCACTCACAAAGTGAAAAGGCAAAGTTTTGGTGTTTTTAGCATTTTTGTTGTCCTCCCAACTCCGGTTAACTTTGAAGGATATTCCAAAGTTGAAGCTTTCACTAAAGCAAAGTCTGGAGATATTGAAACCGCTGAAGTATATTGACTCTTGGTTCATTCATTACATCACTTGCACTCAAAGGGTAAAGGGTTACTCTCTTTTGATAGGTAATATCTAATACTTCTCGTATTGTGAATTGGTTATTTTAATTCTAGTCTAGGTTGATTAGAATTCATTGTATTGGATACTCTTGTCCGTAAACGAAGATTGTATTGGATACTCTTGTCCGTGAATGAAGATTGTAAAGGGTACTCTTGCCCCGAAACGAAGATTGTAAGGGTTTGTTTCTCTACCCACTGTATTGAAAGAGATCCGTTAGTGGAAATACTCTCTTGAGACTAAGAGAGGAGTGGATGTAGACTCGTAGAGTCGAACCACTATAAAGTCTGTGTTTGTAATTGCTGTTTGTCATTAGATTTCATCTTGAACTGTCAACTCATTTTGAAATTGCAACTAAACCAGAAAATTGGTATAAATCACTAGGTACAACCTAGTCACCCCCCCCCCTCTAGGTTGCACCAACAATTGGTATCAGAGCGGGAGCTCAAATCGAGATTAAAATCAATCTCAAAAAGAGTAAAAGATCATGGCATCATTGTCTAACCAATTCTCCTCGACCCGAAGGTTTAAATACCTCTAGACCTCCATATTTTGATGGAGAAGGGTTTGCTTATTGGAAGAATAGATTTGAAGATTTTGTTTGTGCTATTGATATAGATGTTTGGGATATAATTGTGTATGGACCAAATGAGATTACCAAACTTGATAAAGATGGTAACAGAGTCCCAAAACCAAGGATTGAATGGGATGGAATTGATAAAATTAAATCCCAAGCAAATCACAAGGCAAAAATGTTCCTACAATGTGCTTTGAGTGAAAAAGTATACAATAGGTGTGGTACTTGCAAGAATGCAAAGGAAGTTTATGAAAAATTAATAGTTACATATGAAGGAACAAACCAAATAAAAAAGATAAATTTGGATGTCTATATGCTTCAATATGAAAATTTCAAGATGTTAGATAATGAGGATATAACTTCTTTGTTTACTAGATTTTCTAACATTATAAATAAGTTGCATAGTCTTGGCAAGGAATTTGCAAATGAAGATGTGACAAGAAGAATCCTACGAGCACTTCCACCATCTTGGAGACCCAAGAAAACAGCAATTCAAGAAGTGGGAAATCTAGAACATATCACACTTGATGAGCTCATGGGATCTCTACTTGCACATGAGGCAGAACTTGAAGAAGACAAGAAGTATGAGGAAAGCCAGTCAAAAGAACAAAATAAGAAGTCCATCGCTCTTAAAAGTTCCATCAAAGACGATGAAAGCGATGAAGACAACAGTGACTCCGACAGTGATATTGCTCTTATCACAAGAAAATTCAGGAAATTTCTAAAATGAAGAAAAGAACGGTTTCCATTCAAAGGACAAGGATCCAAAGAATTCAAAGGTAAAAGCTCATCAAAAGGTAAAATTTCATCTACTAACAATCAGGATGTTATTTGTTTTGAGTGTAGAAAACCAGGACACTCAAAAATGAATGTCCTACCAAAGGGAAAAAGAAGGCTTACAAAGCCGAAGTAGTCTACACTACAAGTGATGATGAAGAAGAAAGTGAAGAGTCCGATGAAGAAAAGATCAACTTAGCCTTGATGGCCAGCTCACTTGAAGAACAAGATCATGAGGTAAGTTCCATATATGATAGTCTTAACTCTACGCTTGATGAAAATGATATAGATAATATTGATGAAGAAGATCTGGCTAGTGGCTTTGAAACTTTATACAAGTTCAGCAAGAAAATTGAAAAGAAAAACAAAATTCTAGAAGGAGAAGTAATATCTCTAAATGAAACAGTAAGCAACTTACAAGAGTACATTAGAAAAATAGAAAAAGAAAATAATGTGAAATCCACAAGTGAGGAAGAAGATCTAGATGGTCTTCTAGGAGAAGTACATTATCTCAATAACACCGTAACTGAATTACGGGAACATATTGAGAAAATAGAACTAGAAAATACAGATTTAAACAACTCTCTTGTGAAATTCACAAATGGTCAAAAGAACTTAGATAGCCTTCTAGGTAACCCCAAAAAGAATCCCCAAGACAAAGAAGGACTAGGATTCAATAGTGAAACTGAAACTCCTAGAAAAGGTAAAGAAGTTCGTTTTGAAAAAGGAACATCTAGTAAGAACCCTTTACCCACATCCAAAAATGCTCAAGGAAACATTCAAGGTGGGAACAAGACTCAACCTCAAACAATTAGAAGAAAAATGAAAAGAAAAATTACTACATTCAAAGTAAAAGAGTAAATGAAAATCAGAAGAATGGACAAAGGAATAATCAAGGACAAAATTATCATAATCAAAATTATTTAAGAAGAAATGATAGAAATCAAAACAACTATGAACATAGGCAGCAAAAATTCAAAAACTATCAAAATGTCCAAAACCAACATCATCAATTTTGGCCAAACCAAAACCAAATGATGTTTAATTGGCCATATCCCTATTTTCCACCCTATGAGCATATCCCTCAACCTTCATATATGTCACATATGCCTAGAAGAAATGAAAATATTTTCAACAATACAAACAAGATAAATGGACAAAGAAGTCAAAACTTCAATGGACCAAGAAGACAAAAACCTCAAGTCCAAGAACCATTTGACATTTGTGATCCAAGGTTTCAAAGACCAAAAGGATATCAACCTAGTTGGTTCAACATGGAACCAATAAGAACTAACCAATTTGGACCCATGTAGACGTGGGGACCAATGCACATCTATCCTTTCCTCTGTAGGTTTGCTTAATGAATACTCAAAGAAGTGAATGGTACATTGATAGTGGTTGTTCCAAACATATGACGTCAAATCCAAAGCTCTTCACAAAGCTTAGATCATATGATGGAGGATGCGTTACCTATGGAGACAATAGTAAAGGAAAGACTGTTGGCATTGGTCAAGTTAATATTGGAGGTACATCTATCTCAAATGTATATCTAGTTGATAAACTATCATATAACTTGCTTAGTGTAAGTCAATTATGTAGTATAGGTTATAAAGTCACCTTTGATGTCTCTTCTTGCTATGTGAAAGATATGAATGAGAAATTAATCATTAAAGGAATTAGGAGAGACAACATCTACACTTGTGTATTCAATGAATCATCTCTTAGTATGACTTGTCTCATGTCTCTTGAAGAAACTCTAATTTGGCATAGAAAACTAGGTCACATAAATAAAAAACAAATTGAAATCATTGCATCAAAAAATTTAGTTAGAAATCTTCCAAAAATGAAATTTGACAAAAACTACTTTTGTGATGCATGCCAAAAGGGAAAACAAACTAGAGTATCCCATAAGTCCAAAAATATAGTCTCTACTAGTAGACCACTAGAACTATTACATATGGGCTTATTTGGACCTATAACTAGCCTTGGTGGAAAATACTATACTTTTGTCATTGTTGATGACTACTCAAGGTATACTTGGACTCTGTTTCTAAAACATAAAGATGATGCTTTTGAAGAATTCAGTATTCTTGTTAAGAAAATTAAAAATCATAAAGGATACCTTATAACTACCATCCAAAGTGACCATGGAAGAGAATTTGATAACAACAACTACTTTGGACAATTCTGTGACAAAGAAGGCATAACTCATAATTTTTCTGCCCCTAGAACTCCCCAATCAAATGGAGTAGTAGAGAGAAAGAATAGATCACTTCAAGAAATGGTCAGAACCATGCTTAGTGAATTCTCAATGCCCAAATACCTTTGGGCAGAAGCCACAAGTACTGCTTGCTATGTCTTAAACCATGTGATAATTAGAAAATTTCTAAACAAGACACCATATAAACTCTATCATAATAAAATACCTAGAGTTGATCATTTTCAAATATTTGGTTGTAAGTGCACTATATTAAACACTAGAGATCCTAAAGGAAAATTTGAAGAAAAAGTCGATGAAGGAATTTTCCTAGGATATTCTCAGAACAGTAGAGCATATAGAGTACTAAATCGAAGAACCCTTGTTGTGGAAGAATCCATGAATGTCACATGTGATGTCTCTCCACCTAAAGATAAATATAAACCTTTAATTGACGAGGAAGATGATGGAAGGACTGAACAAGTCATTAGGGAAAAAGTGGATGACCAATCATTAGAAGAATCTCGAACCATTCCAGAAGAAAATAGAACTCACTCTCAAGAATTACCTAAAGAGGTAGTTCCTTGGAAAGATCATCCTCTTGACCAAGTCATAGGAAACTTAGGTCAAGGAATCCAAACTAGATCTAAAACCCAAAATTTCTGCAACTATGCTGCATTCATGTCAACTATAGAACCCAAGAATGCAAAAGAGGCCTTAACTGACAATTATTGGATTATGGCCATGCAAGAAGAACTAAATCAATTCGAAAGAAATGATGTTTGGGAACTCATTCCAAGACCTCGAGACCATACCATCATAGGTACCAAATGGGTATTTAGAAATTAACTTGATGAAAATGATCAAGTCATTAGAAATAAGGCACGCCTAGTTGCCCAAGGATATAATCAACAAGAAGGCATTGATTTTGATGAAACTTATGCTCCCGTAGCCCGACTAGAATCCATACGGATGTTATTAGCATTTGCTTGCTATAAAAACTTCAAGCTGTATCAAATGGATGTGAAAAGTGCATTCTTAAATGGATTCATTATGGAGGAAGTCTACGTTGCCCAACTTCCGGGTTTTGAAGACTCAAAATTTCCTAATCATGTCTTCAAACTAAAAAGAGCTCTTTATGGACTCAAACAAGCCCCACGTGCTTGGTATGAACGACTAAGTAAATTTCTAGTCCAAAAAGAATTCTCAATGGGTAAAGTAGACACCACATTATTTGTAAAACATAAGAAAAATGATATTATAATTGTTCAAATATATGTAGATGATATCATATTTGGTGCTACCAATGAATCCTTATGTCATGAGTTTAGTACTTGCATGCGAAATGAGTTTGAAATGAGCATGATGGGTGAATTATCTTTCTTTCTTGGTCTACAAATCAAACAAAATGAAAATGGCATCTTTATCAGTCAAACAAAGTATATTAAAGAACTCCTCAAGAAATTTGATGCTACCTCTCAAAAGGCAAATGGAACTCCCATGAGCACATCTTTGAAATTATCAAAAGATGAGGATGGGACACTTTTTGATGCCACCAAATATAGAGGTATGATTGGGAGTCTTCTATACTTAACAGCTAGTAGACCAGATATCATGTTTAGTGTACGTGCTTGTGCACGCTATCGAGGCTAATCCTAAACAATCCCATGCCTGTGCCGTTAAAAGAATATTCAAATATTTGAAAGGCACATCAAACTTAGGACTCTGGTATCCCAAAAATCAAGGTTTTGACCTATTAAGTTTTTCGGATGCTGATTTTGCTGGTTGTCATGTTGATCGGAAAAGCACAAGCGGTACATGTCATCTACTTGGACCCTGCCTCGTGTCATGGTTCAGCAAGAAACAAAACTGCGTGTTGCTCTATCAACAACGGAGGCGAGTACATTGCAGCTGGAAAATGTTGTGCACAAGTCATTTGGATGAAACAAACCTTGCTTGATTACAAGATTCAACTCCACAAATGTCCCATAAAGTGTGATAGCACTAGTGCCATCAATCTAAGCAAAAATCCTGTGCTTCACTCCCGAGCCAAGCATATTGACATCCGACATCATTTTCTTAGAGATTGTATCCAAAAGAATGAAGTCATTCTTGACTTCATTGATACAAACCATCAATTAGCCGATATTTTCACAAAACCCCTCAGTGAAGACCGCTTTGTTGACCTACGCCGAGAATTGGGGTTACTTGATCTCTCAGAGTAGCATAATCCACTCTATTCGCTCTCAAACTCCATCTTCTCAAATGGGTAGTTCAGCACTTCAGACGGTCGTCCATCTGCCGAGACGGACGTCCGTCTGACTACAGAGTCCCGGACGGATTCCCGTTCCCGGACCCGCGCGGAAATTCCGTCTGGCTCACTGTGTTCACAAATACACAGACTCGTAAAACAGACGAACGCCCGTCTAGTTCAGACGGACATCCATCTGCTTTTTTTAAAAAACACACAAAACACAAAACCCTCTCCGCGATGATATTTTTTTCAAATCCCTCACTTCTCTCCTTCCTCTACTCACTCCTCACAATTTCAAACAGTTTCAAATCCTTAATTTCTCTCCTTTCTCCCCATATCTCTCCTTCACCTTCCTTCTTCAACCCTCCAACACCCTGCAAACGACACACCTTCCAGCAGCACCATCTCTCTCTCTTGCGCAACTCAAGCTTTCCCCCTTGTGTGCATCTCTGTTGGTAAGTTTTCAAATTTCTTTCTATTTCTATTTTTCTCACGATTGATCTATCACATACCCTGTACGTATGAGGTGTTTATTCGATTTCTGGCTTGTTTGTCTCTTATTTTTATGGTTGTCACATGAGTTCAATTTTTTTTGTTTATTGTTGGGTCATTAACATGCTGTCATACTGCAACTCCATAGTATGCTTGCACTCTCTTATTGACCCTTCTTATGCATTTTTACTTCGTCCCTTTCTTCTTATAGCAGTGTTTTTTCGTTTCCCGCTTTGGTATTTTCAAGCCTTAAAATTCCCCTTTTTTTTTTTCTCTTGGTTCTCATCCTTTATCTCTCGGTCTATCTTTGTGTTCACTTCGTTACTCTGAGCTCCTTGTTGAAACCATATTCTATGGAATACCTATTGGTTAAAACAAGTCTCAAAGTGAGTACAAACAACCTACAATCTTCACCCCTATGAAGATTACATGCCCTTAGGGCTCCATCTTTTATTTTATCCCACTTCACCCATTCTCTGTGTAGTGTGTTTTTTCTTATACTTGTTGTTATCTTGTTTTTCAACAGAGATCCCATGCCTCGCCGTAAGCATCCGTCCGTCTGCGGTGGTGCCTCCACCTCTAGCACCAATCCTCCTCGTTCTTCCCGAAACCCACCTCCTGCGAGCCCACCTAGGCTCGAATGGTTTCGTGATGCACAGGCTCAACGCTTGTACCCTAGAGTTGCTGCCCATACCATAGAACAAGGCTCCACTGTTGACCTTGATGCCTTCTCCAAGTTCCCCATCAAGGACATGTTTGAAGCCCTAGGTTGGGAGTCTATGCTTCATGCTGAGGAAATCACCTATGCCCGCTTGGTCAATCACTTCTATGCAAATCTTCAGCATGCGGGAACAAATGAGAACCTCACAGTCACCTCCTATGTCAAAGGAGTGGACATCACTCTCACTATCCCCTCTTTTTACCAAATTTGTCAGCTCTCCACGGAGGGTGCTCTTCGTTTTTGGACCTACAAAGATACACCTCCTGAGGATGTCCAGATAGATACTGTCTACCAAAGCCTTCTCCCACCTGAGATCGCTCCTCGCTACCACGTGGACATTCAAGAAACCATGTTCACTGAACAAGCTAAGGTTGTCAGCAAGATCACTCAACGCAACGTCATCCCTAAAAAGGGACATCGTTCTGACATTACTTCCTTTCAAACCTATGTTACCTATTGCATAATTCATCATATTCCTCTCTGCCTCCCATATGCCATTCTTTCTTACATGATCCAGTCAGTGTGGATTGGGAACAAATGTGTTCCTTATGGCAGTCTACTCACCAAAATATTCAGACACTTCAACGTTAGCTTCAAAAATGAGGACCCTACTCCACCTGCCTCCCGGATAGACAACAAAGGCATTGTTCCCTCCCGCAAGCGCACTGCTGCCCAAGCACGCCGAAAGAGCACCTCTCAACCCATGGATGTCGAAGGCACCTCAGCTGGCCCACAACAGTCATCTTCCTGCTCTTCCTCCACTGCCTCCCGGTTTCAAGCCCTTGATTCACGCCTCACTAATATGCAACAGCACTTCGACACCCGCTTTGACTCCATCAGCCATCGCTTGGATACTAGTGACAGCATGATTGCCCATCAAACAATCATGATACACCATATGATGACTCACCTTCAGATTCCCCCTCTCCCGTCACCAGGAGTCGCCGAATCTGAAGGCACCGATGATGATGAGGACGGTGCCGAGGAAAGCGATGAGGACGCTGACGACATTGAAGGAAGTGGCAGTGGCAGTGGTAGTGGGAATGATGATGGGAGTGCCGATGATGCAGACGGCCATGACGCTACTGACTAGCTGCCATGTTTAATTTCTTTTTGGGTTTCTGTTTCTGTTTTTGTTATGCTGTTTATGAACATTTCTTGCTGTTATAACCTTTCTCGGTTGCTAACACATTATGTTTACTGTTGTTTACCTTAATTATAATATTCTCTGCATCTGTATGTATCTTCTCTCTTCTTATTTCCTGTTTTCTTGCCAGTGATACCAGCGGGATCCTCCTGTTTAGGGGGAGTTTCATACATAGGGGGAGCATGCCCTGCTCTTTTTTTCCTTCCTTTTTGTTTCTGACAAAGGGGGAGAAATACAGCCCGTAAACCCTTTTAGTTAAAAGATTTGGTTTATATAAAATGAAGATTGGAAATACATATGATGGGTTATATGATGCTTACTAAGAGTAATAAGCACACTTCATGCTTATATAATCATCCAAATACATAAATGGAAATGTTTCACAATTTATATCATTTTATCCCTTGCACGTTTGTCATCATCAAAAAGGGGGAGATTGTTGGAAAATGCCAAGTCAGCATTTGCCACATCAGTCTCAAATCAGTTTTGATGATGACAAACACTCTACTAATGTTTCCATAAAGATATGTTTTTTTCCAGCTCATCACTGCAGAAAATCTCGATGTAAATATCCGGTTCAAAGAAAATTCCGGAGAGTCAAGCTCAAGATCAAACCATCTTAGACAAAGAACCAAAGTCAAGAGGAGAGCATCAAGATCACTGATCAAGATTAAGTCAAAGACCAAGTCAAAGATCAAGACTTAGGCAAAATCAGGGCTTAGGACACCTTTGCATACACACACATGTAAATACATCCATAATATGTAATTCATGTTACTAGAGTGACCTAGGACGTGTTAGTAAGGTGTACAGCGCTTAGGATTGTCAAAACGATCTAAAAATCCAAGCCATATCCCAGCCCAAAGTTGTTTAGAAAAATAGAGCCCAGACGGATGTCCGTCTGAGCAGACGGACGTCCGTCTGTTTTCATAACTCTGTTTCTCAGAAACAACAGAAGGTCAGACGGAGTTTCCGTCTGGCAGACGGATGCCCGTCTGAACCAGTCCAGGGCAGACGGATGACCATCTGAGCAGACGGATGTCCGTCTGTTTTCATAACTCTGTTTCTCAGAAACAACGAAGGCAGACGGACGGGACGGATGCCCGTCTGAGCCAAACCAGGCCGGACGGATGACCGTGCGGGCGGACGGACGTCCGTCCGGCCCAGATTTGACTATAACGGCTAGTTTAAGGAGAATATCTTCTACAGCTGTTTGTAACGGATACCTTTGAGACGGATGACCGTCTGGGCAGACGAACGTCCGTCTGGAACAAAGTCTCGCAAAGATTTTATATCCGTTGGGGAAATGGGGAAAGCAGTAACTTGGGGTCTATAAAAGCCCAACCATCCCCATTTGAGAATTATCCTTCTCCCCCATCTAGCACATATTCACTCACAAAGTGAAAAAGCAAAGTTTTGGTGTTTTTAGCATTTTTGCTGTCCTCCCAACTCCGGTTAACTTTGAAGGATATTCCAAAGTTGAAGCTTTCACTAAAGCAAAGTCTGGAGATATTGAAACCGCTGAAGTATATTGACTCTTGGTTCATTCATTACATCACTTGCACTCAAAGGGTAAAGGGTTACTCTCTTTTGATAGGTAATATCTAATACTTCTCGTATTGTGAATTGGTTATTTTAATTCTAGTCTAGGTTGATTAGAATTCATTGTATTGGATACTCTTGTCCGTAAACGAAGATTGTATTGGATACTCTTGTCCGTGAACGAAGATTGTAAAGGGTACTCTTGCCCCGAAACGAAGATTGTAAGGGTTTGTTTCTCTACCCACTGTATTGAAAGAGATCCGTTAGTGGAAATACTCTCTTGAGACTAAGAGAGGAGTGGACGTAGACTCGTAGAGTCGAACCACTATAAATTCTGTGTTTGTGATTGCTGTTTGTCATTAGATTTCATCTTGAACTGTCAACTCATTTTGAAATTGCAACTAAACCAGAAAATTGGTATAAATCACTAGGTACAACCTAATCACCCCCCCCCCCCAACACAACAACAAAAAAAAAAAAAAAAAAAAAAAAAAAAAAAAATAAAAACATTTATATATATGTTATCGAGCGCGTGGGGAGCCCGCGACCCCCCAACCATAAACTCAAGCACGCACCACCCCAACACCCACCCCGAGCCGCCCCAACAAGGAAGGGACAAAAAAACCCACCCCCCCCCCCCCCCCACCAACCCAACCCCCCCTCCATCATCCCCCCCTCCCCTCCCACAACCACCCCCCGCCCCCCTTTCTCTTTCGGGTGCGTCACCCCCCCCCCCCCCCCCCCCCCCCCCCCCCCCCCCCTTTGGGTTCCCCCCCTCCCCATATTCCCCTTTTAGGTCGAATCAATCATGACCATAGGTAACACCCCAAAGTAGCCACATCAACCCTTCATTTCATGATGTAGTCGAAAGTCACTAAGAACACTAATGGACCATAAGGTTCAGGACTCACACAATGAAAGGAGCAAGGATCCATCCTCTCATTTCTAGTGATTGCTAAGCACACATAGTATGATATACTTGCTATGGTGGAGCACTCTATACACAATAGAATATATGTCCCTCTCAACACCATACAGGTCTTAGTCTAGTCGCAACCTCTTGCGCCTAACCCGAGTTTTTTTATTGTCGCCACCCTAGCACCACATAAAGTACTCGCACCTGGCTCCTATAGGCAACATGAATAGTGGGAACATTCATATTGATTCTCTTCAAAATAGAGAATCTCATCTTGATTCCAAATCAAGGCGACATCATGATTATGAATTGGCCTACACAAAGTCATTTACAATCCGTCTCATCTCTGCTTGCCTCCAAGGCGCCAAAGGTGAATGGTCATGTGAGTGAGTCATTCTCTTGCTTATTGACATATCTAGTTTTATGCTAGAAGAACACAATCACACAGAAAGTGAATAAAATAAATGCAGGAATGAACTCATATTACTCAATAATAAGAAAGTTTCAGTACAAAAGTAAGTCACAATCTACGCAAGCCTAAGGATTTTACATGAGAAATAAAAACATCCTTGGCTATAGGTTTTGTGAGAGGGTCAACTACCATCTGACTAGTAGATATGTGCTTAAGTACAACTTTCTTCCTTGATATAATGTCTCTAACAAAATGATATCTCAATTGTATATATTTGGTCTTCCCATGATACTTGGGGTCCTTGACATAGCTAAGAGCTGCCGTGCTATCATAGTAGACAAGGGCAGCCTCTTTGGATGTCATCACAAATCCAGTATGTCGTAGGAATCTCCTCAACCAAACAGCCTCTTGAACAGCAACTGAGCATTGCCACATACTCTGCTTCCATGGTCGAGAGGGATATACAAGTCTACTTCTTGCTACACCACGAAAGGGCCCTGCCATTCAGCAAGAAAGCATATCCAGAGGTTGATTTGTGCTTATCAATGTTTCCAGCCCAGTTAACATCGCTATAGCCAACTAACCGCAAATCCAATCCTTGGAACACAGCAATTAGTTACTCATTCCTCTAAGATATCTCAATATCCTCTTGACTGTTTTCCAGTGCTCTATGCCTGGGTTTTATTAGTACCGACTAACCAAACCCACTGCATAACAAATATCTGGAATATGGAACTCTTTCCATCTTGGTTTTCTCCTCTGGAGTCTTAGGACCCATATCAAGGCTCAAATGCAAACCCTTCTCCACTGGAGTATCAATTGGTTTGCAATTGTACATTTGGTATCTAGTCAATATAGGTCTCTTAAGATAAACCCAGTAATCTATTTTGCCTATTTCTGACAATCTTGACACCAAGCACATAGCTTGCTTCACCCATGTCCTTCATATCAAATACGGAGGACAACCATTTCTTAATGGTTTCCAATAGCTCCTTGCTATTTCTAGCTATGAGTATGTCATCTACGTACAGTGTCAGAATGACATAATTACTATCAGATCTCTTGGTGTAAACACAATGGTTTCCTCAAGCATGGAAAACCCATTTTCCATCATAGCTTTGTGGAAGCGCACATTCCACTGTCTAGATGCTTGCTTTAAGCCATATATGGACTTCTTACGTTGCACACTTTGCGCTCAAGTCCATTAGCTTCAAAGCCTTGAGGTTGATCCATATAGATTTCTTCTTCAAGTTCTCCATTGAGAAAAGCAATTTTTACATCCATCTGATAAAGATCCAAGTTCAACTGAGTACCAATGGCTAGTATGAGGCTGATGGAGGCAAATCTCACCACAGGGGAAAAAGTCTCCCCATAATCAATGCCCTCTCGCTGGGTGTAACCCTTAGCCACTAAATGAGCCTTGAATCTCTCAATAGATCCATCCACCTTTCTCTTGATCTTGAGAACCCACTTGTTTCCAATTGCCTTTCGGCCCTGCGGTATATTAACCAAGTCCCAGACATGATTAACTTTCATTGACTCCAACTCTTCCTTTATTGCTTTCAACCATTCCTTTGAGCTTGTCCCCCGCAAGAGCTTCTGCACGCTCTTCGGTTCATGCTCATCGACTAGAGCCATCTCATAGTCTATCTCTTTAGGAGTTACCATGTAAGCTTAATCCTCTATGTTGAAACATCGACGAGGAACTAGCCCACGCCCACTACGGCGCAAGTGTATGTTAGATTGCTCACCTTCTAACGTAGCTACCACATCTGCACTCCCACTCCCACTAGGATCTTTTGGATGAATCCCAGGTTCATTATCCAGAGTTTGAATCCCTAGAGTGACAAGTTCATTATCTTGTATCTCAAAGAATTCCGATGATTCTTTATTAACTCCTGAAAGGGATGGAAAATCATTCTCGAAGAATGTTGCATCCCTAGACTCAAGTTATGTTCTCCTCTCACTCTCATCTAGACCAATGATGACATGTCCCTTCGAGAGTTCAGAATATCTTACAAAGATACAATTTCTTCCTCTGGGTCCAAGCTTCCCATATTGGTGAGATGTAGAATAATATACGTTGCACATCCCCATGTGTGCAAGTAACTCAAATATGGCTTCCTTCCGGTCCACAACTCATATGGTGTGGAAGGAACCGATTTGGTTGGAACTCGGTTGAAGATATAGGCCTCAGTCAGCAAAGCATCTCCCCAATAAGAGATGGGTAGGTTTGTCTGCGCCATCATGGATCTCACCATGTCTAGCAAGGTTCTATTCATCCTCTCAACAACCCCATTTTGCTGTAGGGTCCTTGGAATAGTAAGTTGCCTAGATATCCCCTTTTCATCACACAACCCTTTAAACATGTCGGAGATATACTCTCTACCTCTATCCGTTCTAAGAGTTTTAATCATTTTATCTAACTGATTCTACTAAGCTCATGAATTTCTTAAAACATTTTAGAGCTTTTGACTTATGAGAAATTAGACAAATATGACCATACCGTGTATAGTCATCTATGAATGTGATAAAATAAGCATGTCCTTTTCTAGTATGCACATTCATGGGTCCACATACATTTGAATGAATAAGTGCTAGAGGAAGAGAGGCTTTTAAAGCCTTTTTGAATGGTTTTCTAGTTACTTTTCCTACTAGACATGACTCATAGGTTGGTAAATCGGATAGTGAACCTTGGCCTAAGAGACCTTCTCTTGCCAACCTATTCATCCTATTTGAGCCAATATGTCCAAATCTAGCATGCCATATATTAGAATCAATACACATAGTATTTTGGTAAACAGAAGCATTACTAGAATTAGATAAATTATCAATTGTATCCAATACAATAAAACCATTCTGAAGAAAACCATAACCATAAACTGTATCACTTAGATACAAAACCAAAGAATTGTTCTCAAATATAACTCTAAAACCATGTCCCAAAAGAAAAATAACATAAACAATATTCCACCGAATGTCTGGAGCATACAACACATCATGGAGTAATAGCGTCCGGCCACCTCGCAAAACTAATTTGCATGTGCCTATGCCATGAACCTCCACACTTGAACTATTCCCCATCGTTATTCTCCTGCTTCCTCTTAGAATACGACAGTATTCCACAAAGCTCGAGCGTTCCCTTGTTATGTGTTCTGTCGCACCTGAATCAACAATCCACAAAGGATTTAGTTCAACAAGCATAGTAGAACTTGTTACATAACATGATGAGGTATAACACACAGTACATACCTCATGCTCAGTGCAATCACGAGTAAAATGACCAGGCTTTCGGCAGTTGAAGCAAATCAAAGGTGATTTCTTCTTGCCAGCTCTAGTCCCTCTTGAACGCTTGGGGACATTCTTATTTCTGTTCCCACCTTGGTTGCTTTGCCTAGACCACTGAGGTTGAACTTTCTCTCTCTTGCGCTTAGAGCCTGCACCCTTACTAGTGCTAGCTTCAGCAGCAAGTACTTCAATTTGAGGGCATCGGCCAACATCCGATCCTCCTCTAACTCAAGGTGTTTGGCAGCTTGATCAAAAATCTTGACATCATCAACATGAGTCAAGAAGATCTTCATATGCTCCCAAGTCTTTAGCAATGACCTGATGACTGCAGAGACTTGTTCATCATCAGTCTTTTGGTGCCCACATGCGCTCAACTCACTAATCATGTTGGACATGATGGTTATATGCTGCCTCATGGTGTGACCCTGACGCATCTTATAACTGTCAAAAGTGAGTCCGAGCTGGCAGCCTCTTGTAGTGGAAGTCCCTCCATATTGGAACTTCACAGCCTCCGACAAAGACTTTGCAGTCATATGTTTCTCAAACCGAAGCATCAGGTCATCCCTCATGGAGCTTAGGATAATAATCCTAGCTACCCAGTCTTTCCTCTTCTAGGCATTGTAAAGCTCAAGGTCCCTATGATGTTGTGCAATGGTATCTTCCTCAAGTGGGGACATGGTCTGGTTTTTGGTTTTCAGCATATCCTGCTCTTCCAGGAGATATTGCACCTTTCGGTGCCAGAGGTCATAATTCCTTTCATTCAGTTTATCTTCTTTCGTGAGGTCAGCAACTATGCTCTTTGTAGCAGCCATTATACTGGAGACAATATATACAATGATGAGTTCAACTATTCTAGCAAAAAACAAAACACAAACAATAACAAATCCCACTGGCATAATCAACCTATGGGATAACCATTTAAACCAAAAGAGATGCTAATAAACATTCAATCAAATTCTTATACAAACCCACATAGACTTATACACTAGTTTCATTCTATGCTAGAAACATGATTAATAAAATAAAACAGTTTTAATAAAATAGAATATCCAATCATGTTTATGCTATGAGGTGGTTCACACAGAACGCTTTTACCTCATTAGCTCCCACTAAGCCCTATTAGGCCCTCAATGCCCAAACATCACACAGATTGTCGGGCCACTGGTGTTCAGTAAGTTAGAAACACATTTAGAACTGGGCAAACTCTCAAACGGATTCTGAGACGGATCGCCGTCTAACAATCCATCCGAGACGGATTCTCGTGACAGCTCACCGTCTGACAATCCGTCTGAGACGGATTCTGAGACGACTCACCGTCTGAGAGTTTGTCTGCCTAGAAGGATTGCCGTCTCACCAGACGAACTTTCCGTCCGGTCCACTGTGATCAGACGGATTCTGAGACGGCTCACCGTCTGGGAGTCTGTTTGCTCAGATGGATTGTCATCTCATTGGACGGACTTTCCGTCTGGTCCACTGTGATCAGACGAACTCTGAGATGGATCGCCATCTGACAATCCGTCTGAAACAGATTCTGAGAAGGCTCACTGTCTAGGAGTTCGTCTAGTCCCCAGTGACCAAATGAATGTCTTTTCCCTTTGAACGAATTTCAGTTCCACAGAACATTAAAAAGAAAAAGAAAAAAAAAATGAAGATTTTTCTCCCAAAAATTCATCCAAAATATGCATGGAAAAATTCAATAAACATTGAACAAAAAACATTTATCATGGATCATCAATGCATGTAATTTTTTTTCTTAAGGGAATCAAAGGATCCTCCCACTCGGATCCGAGCAAAAAATATTGGTCTCTAAAAACCCTCTCAACTTTCCCATAGGTTTCCTATTAAACCGTAGATCCTCACATTGGATCCATTCAATAAAAATAAACAATAGGGAGGAATCGAGAATCGTGGGAGATATGGCTTTGACGCTAATGTAGGATATTAATTTCATATATCTCAATTCAATTAATTGATAGGGGAAAGATCCTTACTTGGATTCGCTTTCCAGAGTATAGAATTACCACAGCGGAAGTAATCTGAATTCCACGTCCTCGTTCCTCCGCTAAATCTCACCAGTGTGATCCCACAATCTCTAAGAAAGGGAATAAATTTCACAACCCAAATGTCGTCGATAGATTGTATGGAGATCTAAAGCAAAAGGAAGGAAACCTTTCCTGCGTTTCTAAGAGAGAGGGAGACAGAAATGAGAGCCGCCTTTCTTTGAAAAATTTCACCCACGAATAATTCACTTTCAAGTGATAAAGTAATAACAAATATACCCTTATATTTTGTAACCGCCTAAAAGTATTTTTTCAGATTTGCCCTTGGGCACATGATTTATTAATAAAATAATTAATAAATCCCCACACTGTGGGTCCAAGACAGTATAGGAATCAATCATTTAGAATTCATTGCAGTTTCAGTGAAATTTACTACTGTTGTGAGTCCGGTTGATGATTCCAATAGATTGGTTTTTGGAGTTTTTGGATCATTATTGTACAAGGAAATGATCCAGCCACTCTTACAAAAGACAAATGATATCAGACCTAGGATTCATAAATGGGCTACTTGTTTTTCTTCTTTTTGTAATAATAGATGGGCTTAATTTTTTTTAAAGAACAACTGTGAAACGGCTAAAAGACTTGGAACATACTCACACCAGCCTAAGACGAAATATCTTCTATGAAGACGTTATGAATTAACATTACAGACAACCATATATATACAGACACTTCTACCCAGCACTGGATTGCAATCTCTCTGCACTTCTGCCACCATGGAATACTTCATATGACGATCCCACCCAAAGGAAAAAAAGAAAAAACAAAAGACACCAAAAATTTCGATCCAGGAGAAATAAACCTAACTCTTTCCAATTTGATTGCTAAAAAATTGCAGCCAACAATAAAACCTAGCACGTATCGGCATACTGAAATGAGTAGCAGAAGTTAGCAATGTACATTTGCTACACAATGCAAACCAACCGTTACGACTATATGCTAACAATATCATACAAGCTGTGATGTACCTGCAAATGAAGATGAAGTTTCAAGTTACGGCAAGAAAAATAATTAAGTTAACGATTGTAGCCTCTCTGCAACTTGAAAACAAACATAATTCATTGGACCAGGAAGGTCAGAAGCTTTAAGATTGTCTGCTTCACAAAAACCATCTTATGCAACTGCCAGAAATACCATCTTTTAAGAATCATTTGGCGCCACCAACTTCCCGTCGTATAATTTACATCTGAAATGCAAGTCACTTAAGACTTAGTATACGTCATTTATCAGCATACTGAAAAAGAACAGGAAAAAGAACAGGAAAAAGAAAAAGGGGAATCCACATACAACAATTACTATCGCATGGTGGATACAGGATCAAAGGCGCAAAAAGGTTGGGTAATTAAAAAATAATGAATGCGGAAATGTGTTGAATTTTAAAGAGCAACAAACACTCGAAAATAGAATTCCTAAAACCACATTTAACAATCCCATACTCAAGATTGGATATCATAACAAGCAAATTACAGAAAAAAACTCATTCTTAACATTTGTGTGACTAGTTATTCATTTTATTTGTGCTGGTCGACCCAACTAACCAATCCAGTGACAAACTGACCAAGTGCCACCAATACCGTAGTACGGTAAACTCTACCTCAGAACATACAAAAGTTGCATCGCTTTCGATTTGTAGTTATGCATCCTATAGACGAGGTGATAAAATGCCCTTCAGAATTCTACACAACGCAGGGGTGATGGTTGCAAGGAATCATGATACAAGCAGCAGGAAGGTGTAGAGAAACTGAGGGCAGGCAAGTTATGCACCACATGAGAAGTTAATTAATTTAATTTTGATTGATTGGACTGCTGGAAACCAAGCACCAACAGGTGAGTGCCAATAAATAGTAAGGACAATATGGTTGAGGGTGTACTCAACGTTAAAAATACATACAAGAAGGAAGGGTGATGTCAACTATTTCTGGAATATAGCTCGGAGCCTGGACTTGCCAATGGGGCCTCCTTGGAGGATTAAGGACCACAGTAAACCACTCCTATTAAATAACCTGGGGACCCAGGCAGAATCCAGCCCCAGCCCCTTCTTTCTAGATTCTTTGTTCAAAGTTCCATTACAACATTTGGACAGCCCAACCCTTAACCATTTTCAACTCCGGCCAACCCACCATTAGAAACTGCAGATTTGGAGGAATCCTACAGCACCTTGGGCCTACCATTTGGTCAAAAATCCAGCCTCATTAACTCCAACCAAATCCTGTTCTCCTGCTGTCTCAAGTTTCTCTCAAACAGCCCTATGTTCATACTCAGTCATTTAAAATTGGATCAAACTCACACCAAAGCCTCCCCTAGGCCTCGAAATCATACCCCAAGGCCCCATACTATCAGACAACTAATACCTTGGAAACCAACGCTTTCTTGAACTTTTGAATTCTTGAGGACCTAAATACAACAATCCCATATCTCCTGATCCACCCATCCAAATCAAAACTAACACAGCTGGCATCTCCTATACAATACCACCCCTGGATTGAACAAAATTTCACCCTGATCCTACATGTAAAAGCCTTTCTTTCCCTTCTTAAGGTTTTGCCCCATATTGCCCCATCTCAAGAAACCACCCTATTAGCCTTTGTCTTGATTGCTCAGCAATCTTATCAACCCATTAGGATTATTCATCTTCTAGAATCAAAACATCCCATAGAAGCATCACTCCCCAACTGAAAATCACAAAAGACCTTTTCTTGCACCCATTTATGTTGGTTCTACATAAAAGATCTTGGTGTTGGCCATCATTCATTTGAGCAATAGTTCCCATCCTTGATTATATATTTTCTAAATGATCAATAAAAGCATTTTTATTAGAAAGGAGGAAAAGAGACCTTCTCCACACTGCTGGCTTTTCATTCTTTTTACGAGCCTCTTCAAAACATGTCAATCATCATCTGAAAATGTGTTCCAATATTAGAAGGCTTGGTGATCAAGGAAAATATTATCACTAATTCATTTTTTACACAAGGCTAATCCCAATTTCATATGCAATGGCAACTTTTGCACCAAAAGAAATTCTTCCTTTCATATGGGGCAGCATATGGTGCATTCATAAACTCCCAACAAATAAAGCATATGAATGTGGGATAGCAATGACATCACAGCAATTTGCATGAAAATAAAATTGACCATGGAAACCTCCACTAATCTAGTGCTAATAACAAATATCATTCTCTTGGTACGTTAGCATATTTCATTTTTGTTAAGATTCACCACAGAGTAAAGGGAACAAAAATGAAATGGAAAGAAATTCCAATAGTTGTCAAGGTGAAAAGGGAATCATTAAGCCACATCAAAACAAGTCATCAAAAATCAACATTCAGCTACACCAAGTAATCAAGAATCAACATTTAGTCACATCAAGTCATCAAAAAATCAATATTAAACATCACTGAGTCAACAAAAAATTAACAGAACTGGAAGACAACAAAACTGAATAATGAAACTACTAATAGTTTAAAACAATCAAAATATACAGTTGATTTCTACAGTTCTAGGAATTGTTCATTGTATGGGTGTGTCCATTCTCATAATTGGTTCATACTGCTCTTAGAAGATATGGTCTCATCTGTAAGGCTTTGTTTGGTTGCAAGGGGAAGTAAAGGGAAAGGAAGTGAAATTTCTTTAAACAAAAAAAGTAACTTCTGTAATCATGACACTCATGATATTTGATAAGCTACAAAAATTTCATACAATATTTAGTAATGATTTTCAAATGTAATCTTTATTTACTTATCAAAATCATAAGGAAAATGCATGCAAAGTAAACAGAAATTTGATGACCAAATATGGATGATATGGAATTCGTCATGTAATCACACAAAGTAATGAATAGAAATGATTACAAAAAACTCTGTTTTTTAAGTATGAAAAAGCTTCCTTCCCTTTCCCCCTTCCCTTAAATTCCTTGATGTAACTTGGAGTCTGGGCCAGACTTCATGATCCTCTCAAATAGAACCAGTAGTACAACTAGCATTAAGCATCACTGTTTCAGGTCTGATCTTTAGCCAGCTCACAATGGGCAGCAGTTAGGTGAACTCCAATCTACCCTGTGGTTTAGCGTTCCTAGCTGAATTAGGGTTTGAATGTTCTATACTTAAGTTTCGGATGCAGACAGCAGCTGTACCTGACCTAACATCACCCGCAGATGAGCTTGTTTGACTTCCAAACCTTGGGTCTAGGATTAGGAGGTCTACGGTTAAGAATGGAATGGGTTTGGAGCAGAATATGGGGTTCGGCCAGGCTGTATTAAGGCTGAAACTTGAAAGAATTAATTCTGTTTTATTGTTCTGTAATTTCAGATTACTTCCCTAACGCTAGGGTTCAAAAACTAGGTTTCCAAATTGGTTTAGGACTCTTGGTTAGGGGTTAGGGTTAGGGTGAAGTGAACAAGGTTGACCCACCCTATAATTGGGTCCAAAAACCCAGGCCCAATGGGCACACCAAAGGCTGGTCGGACCCCTATAGGAGTATTTTGGTCATTTTTGACATAGCTTGGGTATCTCAGGTCTGGGCACCATTGAGTTCAGTGTGTTGTCTAGCTTAGATCTATTTTTATTTTATTCTTCTGTTTATTATTCAAGATATTTGAGAGTCCTTGTGTAGGTCAGATTCCCAGTTAGGTTGGGATCCCACAACTTGAGTCCAATTTGATCTCCTAATTGTTAGGTATCCATATCAACTCCTTAGAATTTGGATTGGAGTCCTCTAGAGTTGGTTATTGAGTTTTGGGGGTCAAAATACTTGGTCAAAATTAGAGTTAAAGATGGAGTCCCAATTAGAATCTATTTTAAATTATGAATCCTTTTGGATAATAAGTAATTATTTTCCAAGATGGTTTCTTTTATTTGTGGTGGTTATTGAGTTGTAAAGGGGATCCTAGTTGAGTCAAGTTAGGTTTCCTTATTAAAGTCCAAGTCCCCTCCACTTGTAAGGCAATACATAGCCTCCTCTACTCCATTGTAAGACAACTTGAATTGATGAATAAAATTTCTGAGTTTGGAGCAAAATAATGTCGTGGTCTTCTTGGAAGCGTGTTGAGGAGAATATGCTGCCAGCTCAGCCATCTCTGATTCACTATCTTATTCTTAGTTGTTAGATTATATTTACCTATAAATACTGTTGTACTTCACATATCAATACATACGAACATTACTTCTTACATGGTATCAGGTTATTTCCTTGGGCAGTTCCCTAGTTTCTTTCCTGAGATGGCGTCTCTGCCATCATCCTCTTCTCCGACTGCATTGTCCCCAAATTGTGCCCTAATTTCCATCAATGTTGCAACCGCCTTACCCATTAAGCTTAACTCTTACAACTTTGTGGAAATCCCAATTTGTTCCTCAGTTGAGGGGTTATGATCTCGCCGGTTACTTTGGATGGTCTACTTGACAATTTAGTGATGGTATAACTCCAGACTTGCCCACTGATGATTCAACCCAGATTATGCCTAATGCCCTGGTTCATCACACGCTGACTCGCTCAAAAACAGGGTCTTAAAAACCCAAATTAAAAATGAATTTCTTAGCACTAGAAGATGAGAAAGTACCCTCTACCTATGCTGAAGCTGCAAACTCTTCTTATTGGAAGCAGGCTATGCATGATGAATTTAATGCATTAGTTTATAATGGTACATGGGTATCGGTTCCTCGTGACAAGTCACAAATTGTTATAGGATGTAAATGGGTCTTTCGTATCATACAAGACCCTGATGGTACTATAGAGAGGTACAAGGCACACACTCGCCAAAGGATTTCACTAGACCACGGTACGACTTCAGTGACACTTATAGCCCTGTGGTTAAAGTTTAAACACACCACCATACGGATTATTCTCTCTCTTGCCATCACCAACAATTGGCCAATGTCAATTAGATGTGTCTAATGCATTTTTGCATGGTGACTTAGAAGAGTCTATCTTTATGAAGCAACCTAGTGGTTTTGTTGATCCAGCCTATCCTATGCATGTCTGTCATCTAAAGAAGTCTTTATACGGTCTGGAGCAAGCTCCATGGGCCTGATACGGATAACTCATTAATTTAATTGTTTCTCATGGATATGTTGGTTCTCGCACTGATACATCTCTATTTTACTACAAGACTTCAAAAGTGACATACTTTCTCATTTATGTGGATGACATACTTGTCACTAATAATAATCTAGAAGCTATGTGAAATGCAGCCCTAACCCTAACCCGGAAACCCTATTTGTTTGTAGGCTCAAGGACCCAAAGTAAAGGAAGAAGACAACTATGGGCCATCTCAGTAAAAGACATGGTGTTGGATCCAGAACCCATGGAAATTGATGATGGTGCTCTATACTTGAAAACCATGTCTGAGTTGGAGAAGAAACTACTCATTGATGAAGGAGAGCCTGGTTGTTGGACTTAGAACCTATTTGGACATGGTTTGAAGGCATCCCTCAATGTTAGGTAAGTAGTTTGATGTGTTGACAGAAACCCATCCAAAGTTATTGAGGTTTGGACCATTAAATCCCTGCTTTGGAGTTACTGACATGGTTGGTCGACTGATTGGTCAAATGGCCAGTCGACCAACAGGTACTGTAAGGTCAAAATTGGAAATCCTGGTATTTTTAGGACTTTTTATGCTATTTAAAGGGGGGAACTCCGTGTTTTTCACTCACAATCAGTTCTAAACCTCTAGAGAATGTGGAAAGAACCCTAGAACCTCTTCCTCCAAAGCCAAGGAAGATCCTCAAGCATCTGTTCGAGTTTCTTCATTGGTTCTTCTTCTAAAAGGTTAGTAATCGATTCGTTTCTTCTTTAATTTATTCTTTTTTCTATATTTCTGATTACTTTATTATGAGAAAGGTATTACACTACTGTAAAGGCCTCTTCTTTGATTCTCTTAGCCATAAAGTGAATCCCCCATTCACTCTATATTCTTGAAACCATATGGTGATATTCTTGTTTCTTGATTTTACCTGAGTTCTTGATTACTCCCTCATTATTGTTTTTCCTACCAAGTTGGTGATTGTGGGAAAAGTCTCACACTAGTGTTACAACCTTTCCTTGGATCCCCATGATTGGTTGGGTGAATCCCTTTCCTTTCCTACCTTGGGAATTTGTTAAGTGGTTGATTTCTAGGAGGAAGCCCTTGGGTAACCCTCATGAGAGGGTAACCAAATTGGTAAAACTAATGTTTCTGTTAATTTGATGGATCCTCCCCAATGCTTTTCTTGATTTTGAAATACTAATTATATCTTTTCCTTACTCCTTGTAAACCTACCTTGGGCTATTTTGAGAGTTACAACTGGGTAACCCTCATGAGAGATTATCCAAATTGGGTATCCCTCATAAAAGAGTATCCAAATTGGGGAATCCAAATCCACTTTTAATTCATTGCGTCCTCCCCAACACCTTTCTTAAATATGTATTTCTACTCTTCTTCCCTAGGGTAAATCTTTATTCTCCCTAGCCTTTCCATGAGAGCCATGGACTATATGTGATGAAATCCTAATTTTATGGCTCAATCAAGATCCTATCTTTTGACCATGATTTGATGCTTTGAACTTCTTAGACAGTCTTAATATGTTCTAGGAAGCTCCCCTTCGCATTTCGGAGCAATCGGACTTCAAACGAAGAAATTATGACCAAATTAGGGTTTTATACCCCATTGGTCTACTGGTTGGTCTCTTGGCCCAATCGACCAACCAAGCTGCCAACCGTAACAGCAGCTTGTTTTTTCGTCCGATTCGATCCGTTTGACTTCTAATCTTCTAGGGCTTATTCCTAATTATTATTATTATATGCTTGTTTAGGGTTTAATTGCTAGTCTTGGACCTCTTCCTCATTATTCTACGAAATTCCACAAAGTTACTTAAGGTAAGGACAGTTGATCCCTACTAGCCTAAAATACATGTTTGGTTGTATTTGATTTAGATTACATGATCATATTACTGCTGTATTTAGTTTTTATAATTATATTGCTACTGTAGTTCTTCAACTACAGTAGTACTTGTTCTTATAATTCAATTGTTATTTCAATTAAGTAAGAATGATTACTTACTCATGTTTTATATTATCAGTTGTGCTTGTGAATGACCGATTGAAAATGTGACGGCCTAGGTTGTGATTGAGGAATGGGGAATGCCCTTTTGGTATTTCTATCGTTGGACACTAGTGGAGGTGGTATGGGACATTTTCCTATGGTGCCCCTTGGCGCTTTCCCTGATTACTGGTTGACATACCTAGGGCATGTTTTGAAGTGTTTGGTTAGGATGTCCCTGTTATATCAAACCCAATCGGAAGGGAATTAAGTCCGAGCAAACCGTGGCAGCAATGGGGATTTGAGGATACTTAATAGCGGTGCGTAATATCCATGAGGACATGAATCACATTGTGGACACTCAATACCGGTGCGTAATATCCGTGAGAGGCCATTCATTGGTACAGTTGCATAAGTGGAACATGGGCCCTTGGACATCAAGACCGTTGAAATGACAAGTGAGAAGATATCGGAACATCCTGTTAACTTGATGTAATTGACCAATAGGGTTACTGAGTCCGTCGTCCGAGTTGGTTGCAGCCATAGGATACACCGACTCTAAGGAGAAGGATACCAAAAAGGATCTCGTGAGGGAGGAATGGAAGTATCTGGATCTAAGTTGATATAACTAAGTAGAAGACTTGCATTTGGCTAGGCTTAACCCTGACATGCGCCAGTACTCAGACTGAACGGAGGCGTGAGAGAGTGTTGACCTAAACCCCAGCCAAGGAATGTCCAAGAGGGATGCAGAACCCATTTTCCAATCAGAGAACCCAAAAAATACAGAGATGGTTGAGGGAGAGTGATTTTGGACCCTACCCATGGGAGTATGGTGCTATGACTTAAAGCATATCTACCAATAGAGACCAAAGATGCATAGAGTTAGAAGCATATCTGCATTGTCTATTTCATATCATATTGCATTCGATATGATTTGCTATCATGTGTTATTATGTTATTATGGATTGAACTGCTTTGTTGAGTTATTTTGAACTCACTCCTTTTTGCAACATCTTTGTTAGACATTATTGCAGGTACTACAACTGTTGATTATAATGGTCAATGCTATGAAGACCAAGTTAATGATTCATATGGTACTCAAGGTACTGGCTACGGCGACTACGTCGGTAAAGACTACCAGTACGAGACTGATGCTTATCAGGAGTAGTTCGACTCTTGCACCTGTGTGCCAACGATAGGACATCGTCTCATTCTCTTTTCTATCTTTAATAGATTCGTTAAGACCTTAGTTGTTTGTATCCCTTTTATTTTTGGGAACTGGTTGTAATCTTTCTTTTGCTTTTGATCTACTTTTCCGCTGCTACTGTGGAGTGAGTTCCCGCCTCACTCTACATTTTGATTTATTCTATTGGTATCTTTTTCCGCACTCTGATTGTATTCTTGAACCTTATCTTGATCTTTTGATTAATAAAGTTAACATTTGATTTAATCTTGTTCTTGATCATATTATTGTGAATGTGGGAGGATGATTTCCTCAAATATTGGACTTCGGATCTGTGCATCATACACTCGGGTATTCCAAATAGGGTACCAACTGGGTGGATGTAACAAGCTATCTCTTATTTACAAAAGGCTCGAGCCTCGGCCTTTGCAATCAAAGATCTTGGTGATCTTCATTATTTCTTGGTTATAGAAGCTAAGAGGACTTTTAAGGATCTTTTTTCTTTCTTTCTCGTGAACAGGTATAAATCGGATTTACTTGCCCGGAGCTAAGATGAGCGATGCTAAGTCTCGTGGCTTCTCCCATTGATTCCGAGGTTTCTCACTCTCTCTCTCTCTCTCTCTCTCTTTCTGATGGTACCCCTTTCATTGATGGGACAAACCATTAACGCATTGTAGGAGCTTTACAATATTTAGCAAACACTCGTCTAGATATTGGTTTCGCTGTGAGTCACGTCGCCCAATTTATGCATCTGCCTACTGATGCACATTGGAGTGTTGTTAAATGGATTCTTCGTCATCTTCAGGGCACTTCTACATTGGGTCTTTTCTTCTCTCGTCATTCTACTATGACCCTTGCCGGTATTCTGATGCTGACAAGGCAGGATGTCCTGATGATCACCGATCGATCATTGGATTGTGTCTCTATGGCAATCATCTTATTTCCTGGGGTCATAGGAAACAAAAGATAGTTTCTCATTCATCGACTAAGGCTGAGTATCAGGCAATAGCTTCTGTAGCTACTGAGCTTCTTTGGGTCCATTCATTGCTAGGAGAGATTGGTGCCTTTCTAGAGATTGGTGCCTTTCTTCTTTCTACTCCTTTCATTTGGTGTGATAATATAGGAGCTACATAAAGACAAACAACCTGATTTTTCATGCTAGGACCAACCATGTAGAGATTGACTTCCATTTTGTGAGAGAATTAGTGTCTTCTCGGCAGTTTTCTAGAAAGTATGTGTCTACAGTTGATCAGCTCGCTGATATCCTCAAAGGACTTTTTTGTTCTAGGTTTCTCTTTATGAGACAAGCTCACGGTGATGCCCCTCTTACACTTGAGGGGGCATGTTCAGGAGACTATGCTGCCAGCTCAGCCATCTCTGAATCCACTATCTTGTACTTAAACCCAAACAGCAAGGGTTTAAACCCTATTTTGCTGCTGGTTCTAATTGAGAGGATCCTAAAAGTCTAACCCAGACCCTGGGTTACATCATAGGGTTTGCTCTGATTGGGCTGAAATTAGAAGGGACGGAAACTACAGTTAGGGTCATGATGCTCCTAACGTTTGAGACAGATCTAACGGTTAAATTGCTGAAATTAGGAGGGAAGGTAACTAGGTCTAGGGTTATGATGCTCCTAACGTTTGAGACAGATCTAATGGTTAAATTGACGTATATCTGACCTTGAATTTTAGATCTTAGAAGAAGTCCAAAATTCCAGAGAAATTCCAAAAAAATAAGAGTTGTGGGGATTAGGGTTTAGGGGAAGCACTAAGGTTGGAGATTAACTGTACCTACTTGTAGATGGTAACTTGAAAAAGTTGAAGTTTAGAAGCTTCAATAGCTGCCACAGGTTCAAGGAAGCAGAAACACAATCTTAAATTGCAGAATGGTAAAAACTCTAAAACCCAGGTCATAGGCACTCTCCCACGACTCCAAATTTTCCTTCAATGCTCTTCTTCGTTCAATTCATCAACTCTGAATCATTTACAAGGTGTGGGGGCTCTTTTATAGCCTCATACATTAAACGAATGCAACTAGGACTCTCTAACTTGACTCTAATTAGGAAACATATTTGGACTCAGCTTAGGGAATCCAATTTGGATTAGAATTCTGGCTACAACTAGAATTAACTTTCTAAATTAGAAAAAGGGCTCTTAAATAAGAGTTCCTAAACAAATGCAACTAGCAAAATAGACAGCCAACCTCCAGAAGGAATCCTACTTGAGAATTGATTCCAATTGGGACTCTTAGAGGACTGTATCATACATCATAACTCATCAAGGAATGATCCAAATTATAAAACTAGAGTAGATCTAGGATCCTTGTAAGGAATTGATTCTAACTAAGCAATTCCCTCTTTAATTCGGACTCCTAACCAGGCTGAGACTCAATAACTTGACCAGAACAGTAACAAACTCAAAAATAAATGTAGATATGGACACCTAACAGTAGGCTGCAACTAACTAGCCCTACTCGGCCAGCTCTTAGTATCGCATGATTGTGGGCTGAATTTGAGCCAGGGCCCTATGGTTGCCAATCCTGGATATATCATTCCCCTAACAACCAAACAAGACCCATGTGAATAAACTGCTTTCAATTTAGTGAAATATCATCCACAAAAAATGACCGGTCCAAGGATTTTATTTTCACATGGATTTTTTTTAACAGGTAGAAAACAAAAGCAGCCTCTGACAAAGCCAAGATTGCTTAGATCAGATTCATATTAAGGGAATTATATTCCAGTCAACCCTATTTGGTGCACAGTGAATGCTGTAAAAATAACCCTGGACAAAACACCGTCAAATGAATGCTTCACCGCTCTTTTGGTGCAATTTTTTACTACAGTACAATTTCTGAAAAATCCAACATTAGACAGATTAAAATGTCTTCTACCATTGAAGATTAATGCGCTGTTTTTGAAATAAACCATTTGCAATTTGATTTTCAGCTATTTTTTATTCGATTCTTATTAACAAACAATATTTAAGGAAATAAAACTACTGAAGTTCAGAGGGACAAGGGCTCCTATCTTATTCACTGTTCCTGAACAATGTTCCAACAATCTGTTCAGCAAGGAGATCTGATGAGCTGGACAAAGGGGTTTGAGAGCACGGGTTGATAGCACCACACAGAGCAGTAGGTGGTAGGACTCATATCCCCTGATGAAGGAGCACCATGCAGTGCTTGTTCTCTGTGCTTCATCTGTAAGAGATTCCAACCAGCTCGCAACCTGCATATATTTGTTTCTATCTAGTTGAAATCCTGCCCTTTCAGCAGATAAAACTTGGTTGCCTGCACAAACAGTCTTATTTGTATTAATACTTTTTCTACTTCTCACAGCTGCTGCTCCTCTGAAATCTCTGATGAGTCTTGAGACTTCTTCGGCTGAGGTCAGGAGAAGTTAATAAAACCCCTAACTACAAAAGAAAGACTGAGATCTTTATCAACGCCCTAGTATGCTAGACACTCAGATCAAGGACAGACCAATGTTGGAAAAGCAACTAATTTCAAAATTAGATGCCACACTGATAAATTTACTGGAGAAGATCAATATTCAGTGAGCAGTGACATCTTATTAATAAGCTCATGAACTCAAAATGAATCTCTATGTTCAAGCCACCACACTAGTTAGGGACTCATTAGAAGGGGGGGAAAATTAAAAAGCCAGAATATCAAGAAAATCAGTGAATTTCAATTTTTTTCAAATGGTTCTTTTCAACTGAAGAATCGAAAGAAATAATGAAGAACCAGATACGGGTAGAATGGCATGTAAGAGGAGAAGATAAGGCTAGAAACTTCAGATCCAAGTAGAGACATTTGATAAGACTGCAGCAGTGGTGAAAAAGGATCCCTGTCATGGTGGCAGTGGAAGTTGGCTGAGGATGAATTCAGACCCACTTAAAGTTTTCAATAACATAACAAACACAGAAGGTGTTTCTCCAATCTGCTGCTCTTCTTATTTTGTAAATATTAATGGAAACATCTGTTTTCACTTTAAAGAAAATTAGCTTCTGGCATTTCACTCGTGGAGAAATTTCCTATAGCATAGAGCTGCCTGCTTACAGAATATGATCCTTCATGGATAATGATTTCATTGGACATGAACTGGTTGGCAAAGATCCAGAATCTATTCAGGTTTATTTTCCTTAATAAGCCCAGAGTTGGGCTGGATAGGTTACGAGCTATCAATATTACGAGTTTTAAGTCATAATGGACCTCTTCAAAGTGCCCAAATTAAAAGCTGAATACGTGGTACACATAAATTACACTTGCATACTAGCCATGGCATCTAGGCAACAAGACGTCTTCGGGGGTGAAGAAAAGCAAGGGGACACCAGACAAGACACATAGGCATCATATAACCTGGATGCCTAGAACCCCCACAGCGCCTGAATGCCTAAGTAGCACATAGGCGACCGCTTGACGACTGTGGCCTGATTAGTTGGTTCATTTCTTATTTAGCATTTGAACTGGTTCAATGTTGGTCCAAATCAATTTAAGAGTTATTGCATTAATTTAAGGGTCTAAGAGTCTTTTAAGATTGTAATTAGCTACTTCAGAATCCCACACAAAGAGCTACACATCGTGTTACATCTTGGTAAGAAATTATATTCCTTTACTATAACTTCTTGACTTCCGTATTTAATACCACATTGCAGAAGAGTAAAATCAGACTTGAAACATTGACTTCTGCAGAGTGAAACTAAAGCTGCAGCCTGGTTCTCCATTGTGAGATCTTGTCTGGTAAGTAATATCTAGACAGAAGCTTGGTGAGTCCTGAACCACATCTAAGTTACATTTTACACGTGTTTGGAACACAACCTGCTGCTTGGAGCTAGTAAGTAATGTCCAACCCCCCGAATTAGCTATTTGGAATCAACCTTTGAAACTAAAGCTGCAGCCTGGTTCTCCATTGTGAGATCTTGTCTGGTAAGTAATATCTAGACAGAAGCTTGGTGAGTCCTGAACCACATCTAAGTTGCATGTTACACGTGTTTGGAACACAACCTGCTGCTTGGAGCTAGTAAGTCATGTCCAACCCCCCGAATTAGCTGTGGAATCAACCTTTGACTGAGGATCTGCCCTAAAAGCTGCTACCTTTGGAAGATTGAAAACTGGTACGGAGATCCATCATCCCAATTCCCTTTCTTTCCATTTCAATTTCCTTAAAGCCCCAAAAGCACCCCGTCGACCTGTGCTTAGAGTAAAACCTGCAACTCCACAACAGAATCTTCTAGAAGACACAAGCAAGGTGCTTTTTATGAAATTTCAGCCAGTCCAACCCAACCATCAGATAATCTCCATCTTTGGTCGACATAACCACCACCATCAGGTCCATCCAAAGTTTGCCCACATCAGATATCTCGAACCCTAGATCTAGTCACTTGCTCAAATTTTGAATTCACCAAGAAACGCTAATTCCAAAGTTAAATCTACATCAATCTATCAGATCAGTCTATAACTTCAAGCATTATCCCTATACACCATTTGAAGTTCAATCCAAGTTTCAGGTCAATATAACCAATAGCTTTATGTTTCTTGGTTGCACTTCCAAATTTTAACCACCCAAATTTTCCTATAAAGCCTATTTCCCATTCACAAGATTGAACAAGATTTTGACTAATCCCCCTCATCTTTTCAAGCATTCAATCTTAGGCTGGAGCCTTAGAAATCATCCCTAACCCAGAGAGACCCCATTCCAAACCACCACACGAGAGAAACCAGATTCAAATCCCACCACCCTAAACCAAAACTAATCCTTTTTCCACTCAATTGGAGTTGGATCTTTTAGAGATCTTCATTACTGGCCCTCAATCCAATTGAGGCTACATCACTGAAGTTAACGAATTAACTAGACGAAGAATGAACTGTAATGTAGATTCTGCTTAATGCCATTCCTCCCATGCAAATTATCTCAGCCAAGTGATGGGCTTACAGAGGTGTAAAACTGCCTGCTTTTCTACATTGCAATGATCTAATCATCCCATGGTTCTTCAGTCACTGGGTTCCTCCAGAAGAGAGGAAATTTCACACGTTCCCATTGAGATTTAATAAAGTAACCCCACTGCCATCAGAGAAATCTCAGGGGAAAAGAGGACTTGAGTTTCTCATGCTTTTTAGATATTGGTTTATATGATTCTAGTGCTACAATCACATGGAGATTTTTGGACAGTGGAGTAAGCTGAGCAGGTGCAAGTTAAGGGGCAAGGGAGAAAGGTGGTGCAAAGAGGGAATACAGAAGGGTTGATTTGCAGGCGATGGAGGAATATTAAGTGAGATCCAAAGAATCAGGGAAGGATGAAAGACATGGGCACACAGGTAAGAAACAAGGAAGATTAAGTCAATGCAAATAGAGAGAGAGTGAGAGAGAGAGAGAGAGAGATAAGAATGCTGATGGGGGTGTTATAGGTTTTGTCAAATTTTTTTTTATTAGCCACGTACACATTTTGTAAATCTTTCAACATAGTTATTTATATAATTGTAAAACGTAATTTGAAGTTACCAATTTTGGATTTTTTACAGTTCTAGTAGACATAGGCAATTTCCCCTAAAATCAATTCTTCCCTACATTCTGTTCAGAACTCAAAAAGAAAATTTCTAAGGACTCCTACCCGTTCATAGGTTCTCATAATCTTCCCCTACCTCACCAACTCCTGTCCAGGATTTTTGTTCCCCCATGAGGCCTTGCAATGAGAACACCCAGTGCTGGAAAAGCTAAAAACTATGGTAAAATCGTAAATTTATGTCATTGTCATTAGAATTTTTCAAATTTACAAGTTGAACCCCCTCAACTTACCCGATTCACTCAGAGAACCACGTACACACAAAACAGCCGCATGACTGGGGAAAATCTGACCACAGCCCTAACCCTAGATAAACCTCAGAGCTCCTTCTGCTCCAGCAACAGCAAATGACTACCCTTGTTTCTAACCGTTGGATTTTCCAGTGCCAGCTGAATATCACTTTGTGCTTATGTGACTTCTTCCTACCCGTCTCTTTGTTAACTCTCCCCCATGATTTTCCCCTTCTCCATGCTACATTTTTACGGTACATTAGAGCCGCCTTCATAGCTGGCATTTATGAGATGATGACCTCCATAACTTACGCTGAATTAAATTACCTCGCATTTCGTTACCTACATGAATAAGGTCAATTTTCAGTTCTTCGTCCCCTCTTGTTTCATTTCTTCAATTTTTGCTTATGTACGCATTACATAGAAAAATCGTTTTTTTTTTTTTTTACATAGAAACTCTCCACCCAAAAAAAAAGGAGACAAAAACCACCACAGAGATCCTTCGTCGAAGAAGGATTCAAACCATAAATGGGTGTAAAAAACCCTGAGTGGGAATAAGAGGGCTCACCACCAAGCAGAAAATTGAAGAAACCGTAGCAGAGAATAACCTGCTACAATGGGCTAGGAACTGCAAGACGACCTAACAAGGCTGAGGAAAGAGAGGCAAAATGGTGGAAGGAAGGTAGCAGGGCAGTGAGTGGTCACAACAAAAAAAGAGAGAGAGGAAAGGAGGTGGTGATGGAGTGTTATAGCCAAAAAAGAACAGGGTAGGGTTGGTGGTGGTATTTGATCTTCAAACACTCTCGATATCAAATCCTAAAAACATTGGCTTCGATACCAAGTAGGATATTTGGGGAATCTAATTTGTATTAGTGACACATAAGAGATGAGTACAAGGCAAATAGGGATATCCGATGTAGAATATTACCAAAAAAAACCCTATAGAGATATCTACCATTATAACTGAATTACAATTGAAACTAAGTTGGAACACAACAAAATCTGAATACCTAAAACAAATCAGCACAAAAATCAATTTTTGAAACCCCATGGGGGTACTTAGCTATACAACTACAACTCAGCATTATCCCAACTACATGGGGTTGATTACATGAATCCTCACTCATAGACATTTATAATTTGATTACCAAACATAAATCAGATTTGCAGAAAGATAATCATATATGATCCAAGCACCATACTTGGAACTAGACTGAAATCCCATCACCCCTATACCTTAGCACCTGACCACTTACTAAATATAAAAATCAACGGGAAGGCTCAGCAATCTTCCACACTTTAAACCCCCCCCAACCCCAAAAAAAAAAACGTACAAGTACCTAGAGTACTAAAGTGTATTTGGATCCTTTCCTTCAGGTGGGTTTTTTTTTTTTTTGGTTTGGGGGGGGGGGGTGCAGCTTACTAACTAGTCAGATTAGGTATTACACAATTAGAACTCCCCCAAACAGGAATAAGCCCACTAAAAGTAACCTCTTACAAAGAAAACCTACTGCACTTAGACCAAAACCCCAATAACCCAACCCAATTCATGTTTACATGCATCATTCTTCCTAGGCTCGAGAAAAACCTGCCCAGCAGTTTTCTAACAACAAGTAGGTAATAAAATATAAGTAGCAACTTTAATGAGTCCAACCCCACTGAAACGCATACTCCATAAATTCCCTTCTCTTTCCTTGTCAACCCAAACCACAACATGTGGGGTCTCACCTACCCCTTGTTATCCATCAAACAGGACAAACTCTAGGAGATATATCATGGCAGTTATGAATATGTTATCAAGAACCACTGTAACAAATTGAGCCAGTGAATTCAAGCATTTTTCTTTCTGTTCTGAAAACAACTTGGCATTAGAAAGCAACACAGCAATCAAACAGAACTTCTGTAGAATTCAAGGCCAACCTAATGGCAAGCCATGACATATTCCATGGACAAGGAGAGTCGAGTTCCATAATTCAAATGTTGACACCATATATCAGTTAAATTTATTCAATCATTTTCATAAGTAGCAGGTCAGTATGGTTCTTGCAACACAATGCTCACTTTCCTACAAATTAAATTAGTTGCATGGATATGTTGGTAGACATCAATAAATGGACAATTTGTGCAGAAGCATGAAATAAAAATCCCCATGTAGTAAATCAGTGATACACTCACAGGTTCAAGCACAAAATTATTAATTATAAGTGGATGCTCTAATAGACAATTCAAGCAGGATTTGTTGATCAAACAAGAGCCAACCATCAACAATGTGTCAAAAAAGCACAAATCTACCTGATATGAACCGATTCAAGTCCTTGGGGAATGTCCCGCATCAGATCCAAAAGCAGAGGAACTTTCACTGTCAGAATCTGTAAAGTGAAGATTGGAATAAGTGAACAGATCAATACAATGAAGAAAAGTCCCAAACAGCATCACTGAATACATAAAGCTAGCATGCTGAACTACTAACAGAATTTGTTTATGGAAATTCATAATATTACCACTTGAAGAGGAGCCAGAGTCACTGCTAGAGCTGCTTGAACTACTTGATCTACTCACATTATCCCCTTGCTTCTCTGCTTGGACAGGGGATGAAGAGGGAATAATCCTATCATCTGCAACAACCAGCACACAGTTACAGGGATCGTCAAATCAACAAATTAGAGTGCCAGTAACACAAATTGGTAAAATACAACTACTAGAGTCATTAAAGTTTTTACCTCCTTTAGTTTCCTTGTCTGCTTCAACCATTGCGGAGGCTGGGTTCTGTCAAAATTTGTATTCAAAACAAAAAATAACCAACCAAACTCGAGTAAGAGTATTAAAACTATAGAAGTTGAGATTCAGAGACCTACCGTTTCCTGTACATTGTGCTCTGTCTCCATTTCTGCTTCTGCTCTAGCTTGAATTGCGAGTTCAGCTTTCCTTTTGTTCTTGCTCAGACTCTTCTTGTAATTGGTTACAAACCTGTCAAGTTCCCACAGAGTTTCTGCATCAACGTTATCAATGTCTACTTCAATCTCATCATCATGCTGGCACAACGATGAATTCCTCTTTTTAATAATCTGAACAATGTTATCCAACTTTTCCGAAGGCAAACTTTGCAGGTTTGTGCTGAGCCTTTGCTTCTCCTCATATGTCATGTCCCTTTTGTGAGGATCCTTTGCCTTAGGTTTCTTCAGAGCAGGGGTCCGAGTTGGAATTGGAGGGGTGAAGTTTGAAGCTTTCGGACCAGAATCGACGGGAAGTGTTGTTGACTCTGATCTATCGAGAGTTCTTCTCATCTCAGGATATGGAGGAGGTGGAAGGGTCTTCCTCGAAGTAGGGGTAGGAAGCATAGCATCATGGTCTGCCACAAGCCTAGTATTGAAATTGTATTCAGCCTCTATAACAGCCCACTTTTCTTCAAATATCTTCAGAAGTTGTTCCGCCATGACGTGAACATCCTGCCCTTTTGGGTTATATGTCATCGCATTCCTGAACGTAAGTCTCACATCCTCCGCAAACTCCTTCGGAGACATATACCAATTCTTACTCAACCTCGATTTCACAGTGCCCAAGTCCATTGGATGCTTAATAATGGTGAAATAATCATGAAGTCCAAGCCCTTTCACGTCCACTGGGGTATTAAACACCCAACCATGCTTGTGCTTCATCAATTTGGAAAGCAAGACACTGCAACTCTTGAATGCCTGAATGGAAGGCTTGTCCATTCCGAATCCATATTCCCCATCTCCATGTTTCTTACCATTAGACTTCGACTTCTTGTTGCTTTCTGGAGGAGGGAATTTCTCCTTCCCTAGCACAAAATCTGAATTGCGATAGTACTGGTTTGCCTTCGGAGTCCGCTTCTCTTTCTCAACAACATCACTAACCCCCTGGCTGTTCTCTACGACTGAGATACTAAGCTGGTGCAACGGCCTCGACTCATGATGCCCAAGAGAACTAAACTCAGAATTCAACCTTTTTGTACCACCGTTATCTACAGCATCATTTGCAGACAGCTGTGAGTGACTGTAACCGCCACCGGAAAACCCAGTGAGTTGGACTTCCCTAGCTTCAAGCTTCTTCACCAGACTCCGAACCTGATCAAGCTCGTTAGTGAGCTTCCGTCGTAGCTCTCGCATCTCCTGCTTCGACCGAGACGACACGTTAATCGTGACACGATTTTCCAATCTAGGGAAAACCGGCCGAACTGGCCCATTACCGGAAGGCGGTTCACGAGTGAGAGGAGCGGCGGATTGACGACGATTCAGGCTCGAAGAATCGTCGGAAGCAGCATCGAAACGTGTATGCAGATGCTGCTGAGACGAGTTACCATCCTCAGGACCAGTGGTTTGAGAAGGTTGCTGTTGAGGTGCGTTCTTGGGACCTTTATTATGAGCCTTTCTGGTGTAGACTTTGCCATCTCCCCATCTATGCTTGTCTCGAGAACCATCACCGCCTCCCCCGACCATAGGCCCGGAAGCCATACATACGTTGCAGAATCAAAACCCTAAAAAGAAACAACCGATCCGTCCGAGTAAAGGAAACCGAAACCCTAGTTAGGGTTCCGTGAATCCGCCAAGAAACTCGTTACCAGGGTTTTCAATCTAATAAACCCTAAGGTCGAGAAGGAACCCAGAGATGTTACGGTGCAGGGGAAAAGGTTAGGGTTTTCAATCTTACCCTGTTTTCCGGTCTGCCTCTCTCCCTTATCCCACAACTGTATGGTATTTTCTAGTTTGATAAGTTGATTACGGGAAGTGATTGGCGATTAAAAGGACCTTCGAGACGTTTTCTTCGCGAGCTCCAGAAAGAAGCATCAATGGCGTTGGTTTTTCCTGATTCATCGCTCGTCACACCACGAAATATTTCTGTAAAACTGCTCTAATGCTCCAAAGAGTGGGGACGATATGTGCCTGAAGGCGGTGATTGCATCGCCTTTACCAACCTGAATCCAACCAAATCGCGGGAAACGGTATCTATAGATGTATTGGGACATGGGTTAAAATTTTATAGCAAGAGGCAGCTTGTCTCTTCTTTCCTTTGAACCGAATAAAGGTCCCTTAT
The DNA here is from genome assembly GCF_041222555.1 of Hakea prostrata. Taxonomy (NCBI): domain Eukaryota; kingdom Viridiplantae; phylum Streptophyta; class Magnoliopsida; order Proteales; family Proteaceae; genus Hakea; species Hakea prostrata. Next base: position 35,921,830 of record NC_142601.1, on the reverse strand, counting down.
TACCAAAAAAATAAAATAAAATAAACGTCCCTTTCTTCCCCAATAGGAGGAGGATGTTTCCGGCATATCGGGATAATAAGAAGATTGTCCAATAAGATTGGTGAGCCACACGGAGAGAGTGGCTCAAGTTCTCATACAGTCCGACCCATGGATATTCTCATATGATTTGAGTTACTCAATAAGCCCTTAAATGTATAACTGAGGGGTATGGGGGGATTATTGTTTAGGATCCTTCTTACCAAAAAAAAAAAGGATCCCAATTCCCTAAACAAGGTCAATTACTCAACTACAAAAAGACTAAACTCAAGAACGTAGTTTAACCCGATGAATAACCAAACTGGTCTTTGGCCAAAAAAAAAAAAACAAACTGGTCAAGCAAGTTCTTTTTTTTTTTTTCCTGTTACGAAGAGAAAAACCCCTTTGCTTAGTCTAAAACAAGCAAGTACAAATATTTTGCCGTACAATATTAAAAAGAGTCACTAGGCTTTGTAAGTAGAGGGCCTGCTTAGCTAAACTAGTGAATCACTTTTAAAGAGTCGAGTTCTAGAACATCATTAGGGGGGTCCTTCCTATCAAATCCTTGGTACGAAGCATGACATGGATGTTGTCCAGAGGCCAGGGTGGGAAAGAGGGTGATTGAACAATTGGACAATCTCAGGATCAGAGCACCACACATTGGTCAATGGGGGGGAGATCCAAAGAAAATAGGATTATCCCTTCTAAACACAAACTGAACATCTCAAGGAAGAACGTTCCTCAACACCTGTGCCTAATGCAATATGTTGGAATGTGTGATTCCAATTGTTGCTACACAATCCTGTTCGTCCCTTCAGCCGGTTGAACCTGCAAGAATGAGCTCGACCGTGGAGGTCGAGTTTTCACCTCCGACGATCTAGTTAGGAATCCGACTAAGGAAGGCAAGAAAGTAATGAACAATAAGAATTCGAATAGTGATAGTTCTATTCAACGTACATTTCTCTTGTGTTTTAGTACCTTTTTGTAACTTTTCTGTATATGAGTTTGACTGGGACTCAACATCAGTCATTCGGTGATATAAATCTCAGTAATTGAATCTTACTCAAATGTAAGTAGTTAAATTCTTATTGAATACTGTTTCCTTGGCTACAAGCCTTCTTGGAATTTACCTTGCTATTCCGCCCGACCTTATCTCGGGCCGGTTCGAATTGGTCCGCCCCGGTCGGTCTGACCGAATTGATTCGAGATCAATCGAACTGGTCTTGGCTAGCTTTATTTTTCCTTTATCACCAATACACACCAAAACACCAACCAATCTTCATAAGTTTATGAGTATACTAGCCTACACACGTTAATAGAGGGTTACCAAGAGCAAGGTCAGTTATGTTTCATATACGAGAGGGGATATGATCATAGGGGGTTTTTCTATGGATAATCGTCTTGCAGTTCTAGTGGGGATAAATGCAGTTCACAAATGTAAGAAGAAACAAATTGTATAACTTTGATTGGATTGGGGTAATTGTTTGTAAAACATTTTGAATTACGTTCTTTCCAAATAAAATAGCAAGCTATAATGAAAACAACATCAAGATTTGAAAAGAATAAATTTGCACAGGTGGAGAAGAGATCTCCTTGTGAATCATTCCGTCCTTAATCCGAGAGGTCCTGCCACCCATACATGCTTGCTCCATTCACAAAATAGAAAAATGTGCAATTGGGACTCCAAACCACCATTACATTGAACACAAGTAGATTGAAATTCAGATCCATTGCGATAATGTAGAGTAGACTAAGAGACTTGCATTCAGAAGGTGCTAAAAGAATGATTTGAATTTAGGATGAATATGCAGCTTCCAAAAAAATTCCCACAATGAAGTCAGTTCACATCTCATAGAATTATGCTTTAATAAGAAAAGTGCTTAACCAACAAGTTTAAAAGTAAAAATTCTAGAAGATGAAACAACAGATTTCCAATAATCAGCAAAAGAATTCAAAGACATGGATGAGACTAGTCCAGCTACAGTCACCTCAAAGGAGGACCAAATCTCTAAAATCGAGCATCTCTATTTCCCACCATGTTTGCAACACCGACACCCTACAGTTGAAGATAGTAATCAAGCGCCCCAATCTTATGATCTAGGGTGCAATAGACCCAAGGGTCAAACCAATAGGAGGTGTTCTTGACATCCCCCACACATATAAGTACCATAGTTGCAAGCAAAGGTAGGATAGGACATAAGCTTTTCCAAGTTTTGGAATAGATTTATCTACAACCTTGGATCAAGCAAGGAAGAGTGTGGGAAATATTTTGCCTGTAGAATCCTACACCACAACACAAGGGAATTAATCAGCAGTCGCGACCCTTGCCAAAGTAATAGAGCTTTGTTGAGATCTTCCATTTTCTTGAAACCCAAACACCCAACCTTTTAGGATGGTAACATTTGTCCCAAGCTATAGGTGTCACTTTCCTCCCTTCCTACGGAGCCTCCTACTAGATTTTTGGACAAAGTTGATCAATCTGTAGGAAAGTAACCTTAGGAAAAGCCAAATAGTTCATATGATACAGAGGCAAAGATTGAATCACAAATTGAATAAGTACTCCTTTGCCAACTAAGGAGAGAGATTGAGACTTCCAAATTGTTGGGATTTTATAATTATTAATTTAATTATATTATGCCCAAGGGCAATTTTGGAAATTCACTATTAGGGCAGTTACAAAATATAGGGTGATATATTTTGGTAACGCCGCATAAGTGAGTGTGATTACATTACGCAAGTTTTCTAGAAAAGAGGAGGCTCCCATCTCTCTCTCTCCCTTTCTCCAAGAACGCAGGAAAGGAGTTCCTTGCTTTAGATCTCTTGACCATCCTTTCCCCACGGCATTCGGGTTGTGGAACTTGTTCCCTTTCCTAGTGATTGTGGAATCATCCCGGTGGAGTTTTGGTGGAGGAACAAAGATGTGGATCCAATTTACTTCCGCTACAAATACTCCATAATTTAGGAAAGCGAATCCAGGTAAGGATCTTTCCCATTAATTAATCGAATTGAGATAAATGGAGTTATTACCTACATTGGCATCAGTTCTCGGTTCCTCCCCATTGTTTATTTTCATTGTATGGATCCAATGGGAGGATTAAGGGTTTATGGAAACCCACGGAGAATCCGAGGTTTAATAGGAAACCCATGGGAAATTGATAGGGTTTTTAGAAACCCTTATGTTTTGGTTCGGATCCGAGTGGGAGGATCCTTGTGAATTTCCCTTATGAATTTTTGCATGAATTGATAATCCATGATAATTATTTTTTGTTTAATATTTATTGTTGGATTTTTTTTCATGTGTTTTGGATGATTTTTTTTGGGAGAAAAAAACGTGATTTTCTGTTTTTTGAAGAAAAAAATTCGTTCAAGAAAAATTGAAAAAAAAAAACCTTTTTTGGTCACTGTGGATCAGACGGACGTTCGTCTGACCAGATGGACGTCCGTCTAATGATCTATCTGATCACAATGACCTAGACGGAATTTCCATTTGGGAGACGGTTGTCTGTTCACAGAAAGCCAAACGGACTCCCAGAAGGAGAGCCGTCTTAGAAATCTTATAGTTTGTCCAGTTCTGAATGTGTTTCTATTTACTAGACACCAATGGCTCGACAATCTATGTGATGTTTGGGCATTGGGGGCCTAATGGAGCCTAGTGGGAGTTAATGAGGTAGAAGTGTTCTGTGTGAACCACCTCATAGCATTAACATGATTGCATGTTTTTTTTAATAAAACTGTTTTCAATTATGGGTCTATTAATCATGTTTCTTGCACAGAATGAAACTAGTATATAAGTCTATGTGGGTTTGCATGAGAATTTGATTAAATGTTTGTTAGCATCTCTTTTGGTTTAAATGCTTATCCCATAGGTTGACTATGCTAGTGTGATTTGTTGTTGCCACTGTTCTAGTTTTATGCTAGAATAGTTGAACTCATCCTTATATGTAATGTCTTTAGAATAAATGGCTGCTACAAAGAGCATAGTTGCTGACCTTACTAAAGGAGATAAGCTGAATGAGAGGAACTATGACCTCTAGCACCGAAAGGTGCAATATCTCCTAGAAGAGCAAGATATGCTGGAAACCATAAACCAGACTATGAACCCATCTAAGGAAGGTACCACTGCACAGCATCGCAGAGACCTTGAGTTATATAATGCTTGGAAAAGGAAAGACCAGGTAGCTAGGATTACAATCCTGAGCTCCATGAGGGATGATCTGATGCTTCGGTTTGAGAAGCATAGGACTGCAAAGTCTTTGTGGGAGGTTGTGATGTTCCAGTACGGAGAAACTTCCATCACAAGAGGCCGCCAGCTCAGACTCACCTTTGACGGTTATAAAATGAGCCAGGGTCACACCATAAGGCAACATATAACCATCATGTCTAACATGATTAGTGAGTTGAGTGCATGTGGGCGCCAAAAGACTGATGAGGAGCAAGTCTCCGCAGTCATCAGGTCACTGCTGAAGACTTGGGAGCATATGAAGATCTTCTTAACTCGTGCTGATGATGTCAAGACTTTTGATCAAGTTGCCAAGCACCTTGAGCTAGAGGAGGATCGAATGTTGGCCGATGCCCCTCAAACTGAAGTATTTGCTGCTGAAGCTAGCACTAGTAAGGGTGCAGGCTTCAAGCGCAAGAGAGAGAAAGCTCAACCTCAGTGGTCCGAGCAAAGTAACCAGGGTGGGAACAAAAACATGAGTGGCCCCAAGCGTTCAAGGGGGACTAGAGCTGGCAAGAAGAAATCACCTTTGATTTGCTTCATGTGGCGAAAGCCTGGTCATTTTGCTTGTGATTGCACTGAGCAGGAGGTATGTACTGTGTGTTATACCTCATCTTGTTATGTAACAAGTTCTACTATGCTTGCTGAACTAAATCCTTTACGGATTGTTGATTCAGATGCGACAGAACACATAACAAGGGAACGCTCGAGCTTCGTGGAATACCGTCGTATTCCAAAAGGAAGCAGGAGAATAACGATGGGGAACAACTCAAGTGTGGAGGTTCATAGCATAGGCACATGTAGATTAGTTTTGCAAGGTGGACGGATGCTATTTCTCAATGATGTGTTGTATGCTCCAGACATTCGGCGGAATCTTTTTTTTTTATTTATCTTTTGAGATATGGTTTTAGAGTTGTATTTGAAAACAATTCTTTGGTTTTGTATCTAGGTGATATAGTTTATGGTTATGGTTTTCTTCATAATGGTTTTATTGTATTGGATACAATTGATAATTTATCGAATCCTAGTAATGCTTTTGTTTGCCAAAATATTGTGTATTGATTCTAATTTGTGGCGTGCTAGATTAGGACATGTTGGCTTAGATAGGATGAATAGGTTGGCAAGAGAAGGTCTCTTAGGCCAAGGTTCACTATCTGATTTGCCAACCTGTGAGTCATGTCTAGCAGGAAAAGCAACTAGAAAACCATTTAAAAAGGCTTTAAGAGCCTCTCTTCCTTTAGAACTAGGGGTGTCAATTTATAGCCCGAACTGGTTAAAACCGAACCGCACGGCCCATTATAGCCCAAACCGGCTCAAATCGAACCTTAATGGGCCGTAATTGGGCTGAGGGTTGTGGAGCCCGCACCAACCCGAAACCGAACCGCAACCCGTTATAACCCGTTTTGTAATTTTACATTAAATAGTATTTGAATCATTATATTACCATTAAGTAGTTGGCATAGATAATTAAAAAAATTAAGCATGAATTCAAGTATCAAATAGTCATTTTACTACTTAATATCTAGGTTCTTGATTTCTATAGAATGGGTGGGTTTTTTTTAATGGAAACTGACCAATAGCAACTTTGCTTTCTATATAATTTTCGCTTTTGTTGTAGGATGCTCAATTGTTTCTTCTTGTTCTTTTTCTTACACACCATAAACCGTTAGTCAACCCAAATTTAAACTGTTAGCCTAAACCGTTAGTTAGCCTGAACCCAAACCGCACCAAATCGAAACCGGCCCAAAACCGTTATTTTGTTAATGGGCCGTGTTTGGGCTAGGTGTTTTTCAGCCCGAAACCGTTAGGCCCAGCTCGAAACCGCCCCAAACCGCACCGTTGACACCCCTATTTAGAACCTATCCATTCAGATGTATGTGGACCCATGAATGTGCATACTATAAAAGGACTGACTTATTTCATCACATTCATAGAGGACTATACATGGTATGGTCACATTTATCTAGCTTCTCATAAGTCAAAAGCTTTAGAATGTTTTAAGAAATTCATGATCTTAGTTGAGGATCAATTAGATAAAAAGATTAAAACTCTTAGAACGGATAGAGGTATCTCTTCGATATGTTCAAAGGGTTGTGTGATGAAAAGGGGATATCTAGACAACTTACTATTCCAGGGACTCCACAACAAAATGGTGTTGCTGAGAGGAGGAATAGAACCTTGCTAGACATGGTGAGATCCATGATGGTGCAGGCAAATGTCCCCAATTTTAATTGGGGAGATGCTTTGCTGACTGCGGCCTATATCCTCAACATAGTTCCAACCAATCGGTTCCTTCCACACGATATGAGTAGTGGACCGAAAAGAAGCCAGATTTGAGTTACTTGCGCGCATGGGGATGTGCAGCGTATGTTCACTCTACTTCTCACCAATATGGAAAGCTTGGACCCAGAGGAAGAAAGTGTACCTTTGTGAGATATTCTGAACCCTCAAAGGGCCATGTCTTCATTGGACTAGATGAGAGTGAGAGGAGAATGGAACTTGAGTCTAGGGATGCAACATTCTTAGAGAATGATTTTCCATCTTTTTCAGGAGTTAACAAAGAATCATTGGAATTCTTTGAAATACAAGATAGTGGTCTTGTCACTCCAGGGATTCAGATTCTAGATAATAAACCTGGGGTTCATCCAGAAGATCCTAGTGGGAGTGAGAGTGCATATGTGATAGCTACCTCAGAGGATGAGCAATTTGACATGCACTTGTGCCGTAGTGGGCGCAAGCTAGTCCCTCGTCGACGATTTGACATAGAGGATGAAGCCTACATGGTAACTCCTGAAGAGATCAACTGTGAGATGACTTCAGTTGATGAGCATGAACCGAAGAGCATGCAGGAAGCTCTTGCGAGGTCAAGCTCAAAGGAATGGTTGAAAGCAATAGAAGAAGAGTTGGAGTCGATGAAAGTTAATTGTCACACCCCACCCGGCGGTCTCGGTTATCCACCCGACAACCCGTGGGAGTTAACCCGTCACAAGATCCACATTCTTACCCATCAATAATAATAAACACAAGTATAGACAATCAAGAGCAAGAATAAGTGCAATAATTAATAAAAAGGTTACAAGAGTCCAAATACTCCAATAAATATCCAAGAAAGAATCAAAGGAAAGAATCAAGAATCAAATGTAGTATCGAGTTCAGCGGAAGCAAAATAAATAAAATAAATAATCCTCTTTCCGGTTTTCTTTTCTAAATCTAAAAACTGGTTTTTCTAAATTAGCAAGAAAAGGGGGTCCTCCAATCTTTCTCTATATGATCATCAAAATCCTAGCACTCTGTCTCCGTCGGCCATCAATGGGTGCTATAAGCGCACACCAAGCATCTTTAGGAGGCTTCATGCTCTGCAAGTTCATGTACCACTGTCTGTGCCACATTAGCTTCATACGAGAAGGCTCTTTCATACGAATCATCTCCAACTTCTGATATTGTGCCATCATCTGTACAACTCATATAATATATACAATGAAAGGAATGAGTTTTGACGAACTCAGTAAGGAACATACAATTCTCATATATATGTCAATACAATCCACAAATGCATACATGAAATGATATAGATGATATGTAGAAATATGAATGCTACTAAGACCTAGCTATGCAAGTCTCTAATAGCTGACATGCTTTAAGATATACACAAGCCCTCCTTTGGGTAGGTCTGGTCACTCTGATCCGGCAAGGACTGGTTACCTCTGTAGGGATCCTGGGCAAAGGGGTAAGTCCACACTGGCTCTCAAACCATGTCTGGGGATAAGTCAACACTCTCTCACCTCGACCATTGGCAATGAGTACTGGCGCATGTCGGGGTTTCTAATCCAATGCAAGTCATAATGGTAACATACTATATGAAGTCTAGATACTTCCCCTATGGCACCAACCAACTCAGTTCAGTATCCTTCGCAACCTAGGAGTGAGAACCCTCACGGATTGGCTACCGCTGTTGGACTCCACTCCGTAACCCTTTGGTCATCCACATATTATTGGGGCGGATGCTCTCATGACTCCTCACGACACCCGGTCCGCTCCTTGGACGTCCATGAGTCCAACCCTAACATATGCAACCCTATCATTGCATGACCAACAATAGACCACTGAGTCTCTGCACGGGACTGGTTATCGCTGTAGGATGAAACAGAGTCATCTCACCATTGTCACGGGTCACCCGGCTTCAATTCCCCTGCCAAAAGGGTAATAGCATGTGGGGTACCTAGCCATGCAATTATAGATTCTCCTAGGTATGTCATCCAGTAATCATGATAGTGCTAAAGCATTAGTGAGCATGTGTCCCATACCACAACCCTCTGATATCTCCAGCCAAGATATCCTAATGGAATACCCCTTCCATCACAGCTACACTACATCACTCTTTATCATACCATGAACAGTTGTGCAATATCATAAAAGATGAAGTACATCAAGGAACACCACAAACAACAAGTATACAATAAGATTCACATGCTTTATACAATTACAGCAAGTTACATGATCAAAGAATAGTAAATAGAACAACTGAATCATCATGTATATGTAATTGCATATAAATAAGAATGCATGTACCTGTAATTTAGTAGAAGCCCTTTAAATTGCAATCCAAACACAATTATAAAACTTTAAGTAGAAATAGAGGACACCTATATGCAGGGTTACAAGAATGTATAAGAGTCAAGAGTCAAAACAAATCCAAAATCAAACCTACACAGTCACTGGAAACCAGCCGGTTGCTTGTGCCGGTCGCTTAGGTTAAGCGACCTCCACAAGTGACCGCCCCTATTTCAGACAGTTTCCAACTCCGAAAATTAGACTTTGATCATCCGATTTCAATCTGTTTTGGGATGATCTTAGTCCGAATTTCAAACTTAATAGGTCTATAACAAAGGGGTGAAACAAAACCCTAAAATTAACAAAGATCAACCACCCAAAATTCTCCCCTTGATTAGATCCATCCATTAACAAATGCAGGGATTTGTTTCTGGACAGGATCTCATCAAGAAGATTGGAATGGGAGTTACAACTAATCAATTGGGTAACCACTAACAAAAATGGGGATGGGTTCATATCAATTAGAGGTTAAAAAGAAGAGAATAGCATATGGAGATTCATTACCTTAACCAGAATCACCAAGAATAGAAGGGAAAAAGTTCCAGATCACTAACAGCACTTCGCCCACCTTCCAGCACGTTTCCACTGCCGCCTAATCTCCCAAAATAGCAATCCCGAACATAATAATGCATTAATAGGGCAAGGGATGCTATTTATAATGAACAGGGGGAAAAATAGGGCATTTTCCCGCAAGCAGAAAGTGGCAGTCGCTTGGTTTAATCAACCGCCACTAGCAACCGCCCCCAAGTATATTGCATACAAGGGTGCTTTGCTTAGGGGGTTGAAACCCAAACACAACCTATCCCGAAACAACACATGGGGGAGGTCTTACCTTAATTCCGGACATCTCCAAACACCACTTGCCTTCTACCAGAGATCCAACTTCCCAGTAAGGTAGATTCTTCAACAAGAGAAACTAGATCCATGGGTTTAGGGTATGGATCATGGACTTCTATCTGGACACTCCACAAATTAATCCGACTAGACCTTCGGGTTCTCAGACCTGCAATACGGATTCCGGGTTAGAAATACGGGGGTTGTTACATTTATCATGTCTTGGACTTGGTTGACTTGCCGCCGGGCCGAAAGGCAATTGGGAACAAGTGGGTTCTCAAGATCAAGAGAAAGGCGAATGGATCTATTGAGAGATTCAAGGCTTGTTTAGTGGCTAAGGGCTACACCCAACGAGAGGGCGTTGATTATGAGGAAACTTTTTCCCCTGTGGTTAGGTTTGCCTCAATCTGCCTCATATTAGCCATTGTTGCTCAGTTGGACTTGGAGCTTTATCAGATGAATGTAAAAACTGTTTTTCTCAATGGAGAACTTGAGGAAGAGATCTATATGGATCAACCTTAAGGCTTTGAAGCTAATGGACTTGAGCACAAAGTGTGCAAGCTTAAGAAGTCCATATATGGCTTAAAGCAAGCATCTAGACAGTGGAATGTGCGCTTCCACCAAGCTATGATGAAAAATGGTTTTTCCATGCTTGAGGAAGACCATTGTGTTTACACCAAGAGATCTAATGGTAATTATGTCATTCTGACACTATACGTAGATGACATACTTATGGCTAGCAATAGTAAGGAGCTATTGGAAACCATTAAGAAATGGTTGTCCTCCGTATTTGATATGAAGGACATGGGTGAAGCAAGCTATGTGCTTGGTGTCAAGATTGTTAGAAATAGGCAAAAGAGATTACTGAGTTTATATCAGGAGACCTATATTGACAATGTCTTGACGAGATACCAGATGCACAACTGCAAACCAATTGATACTCCAGTGGAGAAGGGTTTGCATTTGAGCCTTGATATGGATCCTAAGACTCCAGAGGAGAAAACCAAGATGGAAAGAGTTCCATATTCTAGTGCAGTGGGTAGCCTTATGTACGCTATGATGTGTACTAGGCCGGATATTTGTTATGCAGTGGGTTTGGTTAGTCGGTACTAATCAAACCCAAGCATAGAGCATTGGAAAGCAATCAAGAGGATATTGATATATCTCAGAGGAACAAGTAACTACATGTTGTGTTACCAAGGATCGAATTTGCGGTTAGTTGGCTATAGCAATGCCGACTAGGTTGGAGACATTGATGAGCTCAAATCAACCTCTGGATAAGCTTTCTTGCTGAATGGCGGGGCCATTTCATGGTGTAGCAAGAAGCATACTTGTATATCCCTCTTGACCATGGAAGCAGAGTATGTGGCATGCTCAGCTGTGGTTCAAGAAGTTATTTGGTTGAGGAGATTCCTTCGACATACTGGAATTGTGATGATATCCAAAGAGGCTGCCCTTGTCTACTGTGATAGTACAGCAGCTCTTAGCTATGTCAAGGACCCCAAGTATCATGGGAAGACCAAACATATACAGTTGAGATATCACTTTATAGAGACATTATATCAAGGAAGAAAGTTGTACTTAAGCACATATCTACTAGTCAAATGGTAGCTGACCCTCTTACCAAACCTATAGCCAAGGGTGTTTTATTTCTCATGTAAAATCCTTGGGCTTGTGTAGATTGTGACTTACTTTTGTGCTGAAACTTTCTTATTATTGAGTAATATGAGTTCATTCCAGCATTTATTTTATTCACTTTCTGTATGATTGTGTTCTTCTAGCATAAAACAAGATATGTCAATAGGCAAGAGAATGGTTCACTCACACGAGCATTCGCCTCTGGCGCCTTGGAGGCGAGTAGAGATGAGACGGATTGTGAATGACTTTGTGTAGGTCAATTCATAATCATGATGTCGCCTTGATTTGGAATCAAGATGAGTTTCTCTATTGTGAAGAGAATCGACATGAATGTTCCCACTATTCATGTTGCCTATAGGAGCCAGTGCAAGTACTTTATGTGGCGCTAGGGTGGCGACAATAAAGAAACTCGGGTTAGGCGCAAGAGGTTGTGACTAGACTAAGACCTATATGGTGTTGAGATGGACAACATTCTATTGTATATATAATGCTCCACCATAGCACGTATATCATACTATGTGTGCTTAGCGATCATTGGAAATGAGAGGATGGATCCCTGCTCCTCTCATTGTGTGAGTCCTGGACTTTATGGTCCGTTAGTGTTCTTAGTGACTTTCGACAACATCATGAAACGAAGGGTTGATGTGGCTACTTTGGGGTGTTACCTATGGTCATGATAGATTCGACCTAAAGGGGCATTACCGGGAAAGGAGTAAATCCTAAGTGTAGTGATGGTGCTGGGTGAAAGGAAAGGTTTGATTCAACAGCACCCTAAAAGTGTTTGCTGGCGCCAACTGTATGTGTTACAGTAGTGAACATTTTAAGGACAAGAAGGTGATCTCTCAGAGGGATTGAGATACCTTTAGTCTGGTGAGTTTGAATAAACCTAGGACATTGTGGTATACTAATGCTTATTTGATTTGTTTCTTTGAGTGATGTGCCATTCTGGCCTTCTGGGAAGGTTTCTAGTTTGGGGCTCATGCGAGCAGGTATATCACCGGTCGCACAACCCATTTTGCCAGTATGACTTGTGGATGTTTGTGTCTGGGACACAAGTGGTCTATGTATCTGGGATACATAGCGAAGAGATCAATATATATATGTATATCTGGGATCTACATGTGTGTTTGGGACACAGGTGGTCTATGTATCTAGGATACATAGTAGAGAGATTGAATGTGTATATCTGGGATATACATCTGTGTCTGGGACACACTGTGAAAGAGAAATTAATGCTTGCCCTTGTGCAAGTGGGACATGTTAGGATTTTATAATTATTAATTTAATTATATGCCCAAGGGCAATTTGGAAATTCACTATTAGGGCGGTTAAAAAAATATAGGGTTATACATTTTGGTTACTACCGCATAAGTGAGTGTGATTACATTATGTAAGTTTTGCAAAAAAGAGGAGGCTCCCATCTCTCTCTCTCCCTTTCTCCAAGAAACACATGAAAGGAGTTCCTTGCTTTAGATCTCCTGACCATCCTTTCCACATGACATTTGGGTTGTGGAACTTGTTCCCTTTCCTAGTGATTGTGGAATCATCCCGGTGGAGTTTTGGTGGAGGAATGAGGACGTGGATCCAATTTACTTCCGCTGCAGATACTCCATAATTTAGGAAAGCAAATCCAGGTAAGGATCTTTCCCGTCAATTAATTGAATTGAGATAAATGGAGTTATTACCTACACAAATAGAAAGCTTCCTGCGCACAATGAGAAGCAGGGGTTAAAGATCTCTTGATCTAGCCTTAGAGGAGAACAAGGGAGTTCCAAAGTAGACAACATTCTTTTGCATTTCCTTAACCCGAAAAGGCCATTCACAGCTTTAATAGCCAAAACATTATCATAGGTGACATGACAAAACAGAAAGAGTCATCGGCAAAGAAAAAATGGGTTACCTCCAGGGGCTTGCCAGAAACCTTGATTCTTTTGAACAAGTTAAGGGATCTACATTCAACTAAGAGTCTAGAGAAGACCTCCATAACAAAGAGGAATAGGTAAGGGCTACGTGGATCCAGGGAATCACTGGTATGGTACTCCATTTAGCTTGATGGGAAAAGAAGCAGAGGAAATAAGGTGTTCAACTAGGCTACACCACTTAGAGTCAAAGCCTAAATAGGACATTACTCAGATGATAATTCCCCACTCAACTCTCTCATAAGTCTTAGACATAGCAATATAATCATATTTGGCACGAGTTGAAGTCATGAAGTGAAAAATCTCATGAGCAATGTAGATATTATCAGTGATTTGTCTAGATGTCATAACAACACCTTGCATGGGAGATATTATATCAGACAAGAAAGGCTTGAGCCTCAAAGCAAGCAATTTTGCAGTAATCTTATAAGCTACATTACAGAGGCTAATAGGTTTGAAATGCTACATACAAATTGCATTGTCCTTTTTAGGGATGAAACATAAGAGTGTGATTAATGCCAAAAGGAAGAGAGCTAGTTCCAAAAGAATACTTCACAAAAACACTGAGATCATTGTAAACAGTATTTCAACATCTTTGAAAAAAATATAGCTATTGAAAATCATCAAAACTAGGGGCTTTCTAGGGCCCTAGGGAGAACACCACCCTTCTTATCTCATCTATATTGGGTTGTTCAATCATGGTTGAGGTTAAAACAATGGGTGAAGCTACTGGGAATAAACATCTACAAAAGAAGAGTTAAGGGGTGAGGATGTTGTGTAAAGAGATGACATAAAGTTAGCAAGTAAAGTGGCTATTTTGCACGGTTGGGAAATAACGACAATATTATCCAATAAGAAATTTATTCTACTATAGGCAAACCTTATTTTAGTAATAGAATGGAAAACTTTGTATTTCTATCCCCTTCAAAAATATACTTATGCTTAGATAAGTATCAATCTTGTACCGATAGTCTTCACCAACGTAGTCACCATAACCAGTAGTGTGTGAGTCATCAACTTGGTCTTCATAGTGTTGACCATCATAGTCAACAATAGTAGTACCTACAGTAGAGTCTAACAAAAGATGTTGCAAAAGGAGTGAGTTCAAAAGAACTCAGCAATGCAAGTTATTCCATAATACATAATCACATGATCCAAAACATAACATGATGCAAGATGATATGAAACAGATGATGCAAATATGATTCTAACTCTATGTATGCTAGTCTCTATGGTAGACATGCTTTAAGTCATAGCACAATACTTTCTTGGGTAGGTCTGGTCACTTGGCTCCGGTAGGCAATGGGTCCTGCAACCCTCGGGACAATCCATGGTTGGGGTTTAAGTCACCGCTCTCTCACATCACCATTTGGTATAAGTATTGGCACATGTCACGGTAAAGCCTAGCCCAATGCAAGTCATCTACTCAGTCGTATCAAGTCAGATCCGGATTCTTCCATTCCTCGCCCCTGGCGATCCTTTCTGGTATCCTTAACACTAGAGTTGTCATAGTCCCTGACTACGGACTCATCAACCCTAATGGTCATCCACAAATAATAGACGGGAGCTCTCATGTTGTCACATCCACCCAGCCAGTATCCTATCTGGCATACCCGGGATGTGATCCATAGCTCGAAGATCCAGATCGAGCGGCCATGCCTCCCACATATACGATAACATAATCATGAACAATATAATCAAGGTTTAAAGTAAGCAATAAATAGATCAACTGAATAATAATAAAAGATAATCAATCAGAGTGTGGAAATATCAGGTATCAAATTCTCATAAAAATGATCTCAAGGGGAAAGAGTGATCAGAAGTCACCCCTTCAAAAATAGCAGAAGGTGGTTAATTAAACGAAATTACAAATCTGTATCAAGAGTAAATCCATAAGAGTTAAAGACAATATATCCATAAGTTTACAGTCATCCAAGGAAATGGGGCACTACGCAAAGGTTTCTTCAATCCTAATGATTGTTTCTTCGTAAGTATGGATGAAGTGGACCCAGCGCGGCCGCTCCCTCACTAAGGTGGGGCTAACCCTAGTACGAACCATAATCCTTCTCGGTACAATAATCTTGACTCTCATTGTAGCCATCACCCGAAGGGTAGTATGCGGGATCATAGCTCGGGTCGTAGTGTGCGCCATCAGGGTCTTCTGTACCTGTAGGATAATTAACAAATTGTACGAAAGGAATGAGTTCAAAAGAACTCAGCAAGGCAAGTCGTTTCATAATACACAGTTCATCCGATACAAATCATGGTATGATGCAATATGATATGAGACAATGATGATATATGATTCTAATACTAAGTATGCTAGTGTCACATCCACCCAGCCGGTACCCTATCTGGCATACCCGGGATGTGATCCACAGCCCCGAAGATCCATAGTTCAGGGACCACATAATCCACATCGACGATAATACAATCATGAACAGATAATAATCATAAACTAACAATGAATGATCATGGAATTCAGAAATAAGGTGTCAGACATAATCAGAGTGCGGAAATAAATATCAAATCAGATAAATTAAGAAGGCAGTGGGCGGAATCCACTCCTTCACCAAACGGAAGTGAGGTCAAAATTTAGTTAAGTACAAGTCTCAAGTTATAAAGGTAAGTTAAAGTTATTACAATTCTTCTAAGTATACTGTCACAAAAGAAGGGGTAACTACTCATAAGTCTCCTCTATAATAAATATATCTTCTTCAAAGTTGAGGACCATGGAGACCCAACATGACTGCTCCCATACAACTCCGGGGCTAACCCCGGTACGCCCGGTAATCTTCTTCGGTATGGTCACCGAAGTCTTCAACGTAGCCAGCCTCCGGATGGTAGTATGAGGTATCCGGGTCCGCCTCGGGAGGGTGCCATCGGAGTAATCACCTGTAGAATAGCCTAACAAAATATTGCAACGAAAAGGAATGAGTTCAAAAGAACTCAAGCAAGGAAGTTATCCCACCACACATAAACCACAAGATAATCATAAAATGATGCAGATGATATGAGGCATATAATGCAATATGACTTTATTCTAAGTATGCTGGTCATCTATGGTGGACATGCTTTAAGTCATAGCACCATACTTCTTTAGGTAGTCTCGATCACTCATCACCGGGGGAAATTGGGTCCTGCATCCCTCTCGGACAAATCCATGGTTGGGGTTTCGGTCACCGCTCTCTCACATCACCGTTTGGTCTAAGTATTGGCGCATGTCAGGGTATAGCCTAGCCCAATGCAAGTCATCTACTTAATCATATCATGCCAGTTCCGAGATACTTCCATTCCTCCCCTCTCGGGATCCTTTCCGGTATCCTTCACACTAGAGTCACGGATATTACTCACCGGACTCATCAACCCTATTGGTCATCCACAAATGGTAAACGGGAAGCTCTCACGTCCCTCTCACGGATCATTTCACTGGTCTTGAGTGCCTGTGAGCCCAAGTCTAGCCATTTGTAACCCTACCAATAAATGGCCCCTTTCGGGTAACCGTAATGCAATCTACATCCTCTCACGGAGTGGATACCGGTCTTGAGCGCCCACAAATCCACACTACTACCACGGGTTGTTCGGTCTCAATGCCCTTCCGAATTGGGTCTGATATGATAGGGACATCCTAGCCATACATCTAGACAAATCCTATGCATGTCATTCAATAACCCGGGAAAGCGTCAATGGACACCTTCGGAGAACATCCCATACTATTCCCTCCGATGTCCAAGGACAGAAGCACCAGTAGGGTACCCCTCAATCCCAAGTTATACTTAAGCAATCACATGCCCAAGTTCATCATATCAGTTCACAAGATACAACGTCATAATAAACATTCAATTCATGACATTGACATAAGTCATCATATATTGAAATTGATAAACATGATAAAACATTGAAGTAATATAATGTAAACACAAAGCTACTGTTAAAAGACATATGTAGCAAGTCTAACACGATAAGAATATGAAATAGAAACTATATTTACTAGGTTAGGAATACCAAGTCAAGATTTCCATATCCTAGGTAATTACATCGATAACTATCCTTACCTTGAATCGGAGAAGAGAACGGTCCAAGATCACAAGAAGTGGCCCAAATAGTCTTAAAGTCCTAAACAAGCATATATGAAAGGTTAGAGAAGAAATCAGAACAATCGGAGATCAAACGAATCAGAAATGGGCAAAAGTTGCTGACAACAACTCTATTGGTCGATACATTTGGTCGATAGTATCGACCAATAGTATCGACCAAATCAATTCCGGGACAGCAAGCTGGCTTTTCGGATTCTTGCCAATATTTGGTCTTCCGGGTCTCGGATTGACATGAAACTTGGAGGATAGTCTAAGCACAACATGGGGACACTAATTATCAAGAAACTTTCATAATCCAATGGTCCATTTGGAAATCCCCAAATTGACATATTAAGGTTAAGAGTTGTAGATCATGGCATTGGCTATATCTCAATGTAAATTAGGGGAAAACATGGGGGATTAGGTAGGGAATCGTTTAGAATTAACATGGAGCACATATGCAAGGTATAGATTAGGTTAATCATGAGCTTCATCTCAGTTTTGGTAAATAAAGCAAGTTGGTAAGCAATAAATCATGGAAATGTGTAGTCAATGATCATGAGGTGAATCAATCATAGTCATGTCGGTGAAAACATCATTGTATGGGGTTTAGAAGGTTCATGGCAAGGTGTATGCAAGGTTGCAGCACCTTGGCCATGGTCCCAACAGTAAAATAGAGAAAAGATGAGTGAGAAAGTGATTAGGAGAGAGAGTCATACCTTTAAAGTGGAACAAGAAAGTAGGAATGAGTGGTTGGCAATGATTGATGAAGAAGATGCTTCACCACTACCAAGGAGGAGTTCTTGGGAGGCTCTCTCACGTTCCCAGATGTTAAAAATGCGAGAATAGGGCTCCAGTCTCGAGGAATAAATAAATAGAAAAGAATATTCCAAGAATCTTTAAATGCGGGCTCAGATAGACTTGTTGGTCGATACCTTTGGTCGATGGTATCGACCAATAGTATCGACCAAAACAATCTCTGCAGAAATTTTACAGAATAGTTCAGCAACTTTAGGTGCGGACTTGGAGGGCTATACAAGGTCAAATTGCATGGGGTTTTCTCCTATAGTTCACTCAAGAGGTCTAGTTTTAGGGAGTACCTTCGGATTATGCACAGGAGTCCGTTTGCTATTTCAACTGTCTCGCTCTTCATCAGTGCGCAGATTCTAACTTAGCACTGGTAATGTGCTCAAGGAAGGAGCAACATCATCAATGTCCATAAACTGGAATCCCGACATTACGTCATCAACTAGTAGGGCCCATAAGTCCCTCCTACCACCACTTCGGGTCTTTGGACCTACAAACATAACAATGACCGGGTCGGGTCAAGGTTAGGTAAAAGCTGGATTTTACAGCTAGTCTCTAAGGTAGACATGCTTTAAGCCATAGCACCATACTTCTTTGGGTCGTCTGTCACTCCCCCTCAATCGTATAGATATCTTGGGTCTGCCGTGGTAATTGGGTAAAGTCCTCATCAAACCATGGTTGGGGATTCAGTCACCACTCTTTCACATCACCATTGGTATAAGTATTGGCGCATATAACGGAGAAGCCTAGGCCAATGCAAGTCATCTACTCAGTCGTATCATGTCAGATCCGGATACTTTCCCTATGGCACCGACCAACTCGGTTCCGTATCCTTCACACTAGAGTCAGTGTATCCTATGGCACCGACCAACTCGGACTACGGACTCATCAACCCTTTGGTCATCCAAAAATGGTAAACGGGAAGCTCTCACGTCCTCTCATGGGTTGGTTACCGGTCTTGAGCGCCGTGAGCCCAGGTCTATCCATTTGGAACCCTACCAATGAATGGCCCCTTTCGGGTATCCGCAGTATGGTTTAAGTCCTCTCATGGAGTGGATATCGGTCTTGAGCGCCCATCAACCATACTCTACCACAGGTCGTTCGGTCTCAATACCCTTCCGATTCGGGTCTGATACGACAAGGAAATATCCTAACCATACACCTAGACGATCCTATATATGTCATCCAATAACCTGGGAAAGCGTCGATGGACACCTTTGGAGAATATCCCATACTACTCCCTCCGATGTCCAAGGACAGAAGTGTCGGAAGGACACTTCCCAATCCCGAGTCATACGTAGTCAATCACAAGTTCAATCTCATCATATCATACTTAATCAATGATTCATCATATAAACAAAGGCATATCATAGCATGATTAATCATATATAAAATGATAAGTACAATTAAACATGATATTCCAAATGATATATGACATACTACTACTGATAAGAATGCATAGAGTAATCATGTATGATAAAGAAATACACATAGGAATATAACCATTGAGTTCTCAAAGTATAAGCATGTTTACATAATTAACATACTTGAGTTAACGACCTTCCTTACCTTAATCGAGTCGTAAATAAAATCAATGATCACCAAGAATAGTCCTAGAAATCAGTGTTGGTACCCTAGACAACATACAAGTAACATCAGAGAAGAAAACAGTCGAATCGGAGGTCAAACGAATCAATTTGGCCAAGTACAGGGGTGTTCTCATATCTTGAGCGCCGTGAGCCCAGGTCTATCCATTTGGAACCCTACCAATGAATGGCCCCTTTCGGGTATCCGCAGTATGGTTTAAGTCCTCTCATGGAGTGGATATCGGTCTTGAGCGCCCATCAACCATATTCTACCACGGGTCGTTCGGTCTCAATACCCTTTCGATTCGGGTCTGATACGACAAGGAAATATCCTAACCATACACCTAAACGATCCTATGTATGTCATCCAATAACCCGGGAAAGCGTCGATGGACACCTTCGGAGAATATCCCATACTACTCCCTCCGATGTCCAAGGACAGAGGTGTCGGAAGGACACTTCCCAATCCCGAGTCATACGTAGTCAATCACAAGTTCAATCTCATCATATCATACTTAATCAATGATTCATCATATAAACAAAGGCATATCATAGCATGATTAATCATATATAAAATGATAAGTACAATTAAACATGATATTCCAAATGATATATGACATACTACTACTGATAAGAATGCATAGAGTAATCATGTATGATAAAGAAATACACATAGGAATATAACCATTGAGTTCTCAAAGTATAAGCATTTTTACATAATTAACATACTTGAGTTAACGACCTTCCTTACCTTAATCGAGTCGTAAAAAAAATCAATGATCACCAAGAATAGTCCTAGAAATCAGTGCTGGTACCCTAGACAACATACAAGTAACATCGAGAGAGAAAACAGTCGAATCGGAGGTCAAACGAATCAATTCGTCCAAGTACAGGGGTGTTCTCATATCTTGGTTGACTGGCTTGGTCGACTGTCAATCGACCAAAACTTGTTAACCAGTGGGCAGAAATGGAAACTTGATCTGAAACTGACCTTCCGGTGCTCCGATCGACACGAAATTTGGAGGGCATGTTTATAACAGTATGGGGATACTACACACTAAATTTCATGACGATCCAACGGTCCAATTAGAAATGCCCAAATCGAAGCATTATGTTCTATATGATAAATATCACAAATCGAATTGGAATTGATTGGAATTGTAAAGAGTGATGGGAATCAATTAAGTGAATGGTAATAATCAAGTTAGAATCATGAATTCATAGTAATCTAGACCTAACATGCATTTACATATCAGTTTTGAATCAAGACAAGGTTGGAATGGAAGAAATCAAAGTAATGAAATGTAAGCAATCCTAATTGAATCATAGCATAGCAAGAACGGGGTGATAATCATGGGATTGATTGGGGAAGACTCATGGTTAAGTGTTTGCAAGGTTGCAGCACTTCAACCATGGTCTTAAGATCATAACTTGGTAGGAAATGAATAGATTAGAAGAAGAATAGAAGGAATCATACCTTGAGTTGATGATTGATGTGCAATACAAATGATTGGAGTCAAAGATCTTCCCAAACACCAAGAAAAGCCCAAGAGAGTGTCCAACTTCGTGCTCTGGAGTGCAAATGATTAGCCTAGGTCCTCATTCACGAGTTCCAAAAAGGTAGGGGCAAAATGGGAAGTGATTTTGTAAAAAATTCGAATTCCATTACTGCTGGTCGACTGTCAGTTGACGAAGCAGTCGACCAAGGCATGACAACAACTTTAGGAGTGGATTTGGAAGGCCAGACAGATCCGAATTGAGTTGGGTTTTCTCCTACAAGTCAATCAACAAGTCTAGTTTCAAGAAATACATTCGGATTGATCACGGGGGTCCAATAAGTGCTTCAACTAATTCAATCTTCATCGATGCACAGATTTTCACTCAACACTGACAATGTGCTCAAGTAAGGAGCATCATTGTCAATGTCCATAGGCTCTGGATCAAGCATCGAATCTTCAACTAAGAGGGCCCACAAATCTTTTCTACCTCCACTTCGGGTCTTCGGACCTGCAACAGTATAAAATCTGGGCCGGGTCAGGGTTAAGATAAGGCCGGATTTTACACATGTCCTCTCACAGGTTGGTTACCGCTCTTAAGCGCTCGTGAGCCCAAGTCTAGCTATTTGGAACCGTACCAATAAATGGCCTCTAACGAGTATCCGCAATGTGATATATATCCTCTCATGGGTTGGTTACCGGTCTTGAGCGCCCACAAATCCCCATTGCTACCACGGGTCGTTCGGTCTCAATGCCCTTCCGATTCGGGTCTGATACAACAAGGACATCCTAGCCAACACCACTAGACAAGTCCTATGTATGACATCCAATAATCCGGGAAAGCGTCAATGGGCACCATCGGAAACATCCCATACTATTCCCTTTGATGTCCAAGGACGGAAATGTTAATAGAACATTCCCCAATCCCAAATCATACCTATTCAATCACATACCCAATTCCATCTTATCACACACAATTGATATTTCATCATATAAAAAGATACATATCATAACATGATCAATCACACATGTAATTAACAAAAATGAATAATCATGATAACAAAAGAATATATAAACATGGCACTACTGTACTTGAAGTACTTACAACAATCATATAATGTAAGAAATATGATAAAGAAGGTGAATCTACTAAGTTTCCAACATAGAAACAAGATTCACATAATCTATGTAATTATGGTAACAACCATCCTTACCTTAACTCGACTCGAAGATGGTTTGGATATCAAGGAGAATGGTCCCAAAGTTAGTATATGAACCCTAGACAATCATATGTGCAATATCAAAAGAAGAATCAAGCAAAACGGAGGTCAAACGTATCAAAACGGCCGAATACACAAAGTTGTATTCCTTTGGTTGACTGACTTGATCGACTAACCCAGTTGACCAAGTAGTCAACCAAGTGAACGGTGTCGGGCTGAAATAGTGATTTTTGATCCGAAACCTATCTTCCGGAGCTCGGATCACTCCGAAATTTGGAGGGATTGTTAGGAACAGTATACTAACACTATCTAATGAAGATTTAGCATCAATCAATGGTCCAATTAAGAATCCCCAATTTTGAAACCCTAATCTCTATATGCAAGAATCATAGTCTTTAATGAGATCAAATGCAAATGCAAAGAGAATTCAGGGATTCAAGTAATGTAATGATGGACAATAGTTTAGAATCAATTACAAACATAAGATCAGACTTAGTATACTATAGAATTAGTTTAGGAGATGAAATCTTGATACTATGAAGATAATCATGGTAATGCAAGGTTAAGAATCAATAGAGAGAGCATGGCATTGGTAGAATGAAATGGTTTATACAAATGCAAGGAGAGAACACAAGAAGTGGTGGTTGCAAGGTTGCAGCACCATCTTTATGATCTCAACAGCAAGAAAGAGAAGAGGTGAGAGTAGATTAGGGAGAGAGAGTGAGAGAATTCATACCTTGTAGAAGAGATTTGAGAAGAGATTCACCAAAGCCAAGGAATGGTCTCAAGAGGCTCTCTCCACATTCCAAGAGAGTCCCAACAATAGAGTAGGGTTAAAGCCTCGAAGACCACTTAAATAGAGCTCAAAAAGACCCAAAAATCAGATTTTCTTGGGCTTAATAATCAGTTGGTTGACTGGGTTGGTTGACTGACTCAGTCGACCAAGCAAGGACAACAACTTGGGGTAGGGAATTGGAGGGCCAGATCAACTCAAATTCACTTGGGCTTTCTCCTACAACTCAATCAACAAGTCTAGGTCAGAGAATTACCTTTGAATCATGTCCGGGAGTGCATTAGGTACATCAACCAATCTCCCCTTCTTCAAGCTGCAGTTTCTTAACAAACACTGACAATGCTTCCAAGTATGGAGCACCATCATCAAAATCCATGGGTTTTGGGTCAAACACCATGTCTTCTACAGAGAGGGCCCACAGAGACTTCTTCCTTCACTTTGGAACAATGGATCTACCCTAAGGGAAATGTCTGACATGACTTCCTAAGACTTTCAAAGGTAGCAACACTGATATCAAGGTCCAACTTCAAGGTCAAATATTAAACAATCCTTTCTTCACCCAAAATAGATAGGGTGTTCTAGCTAGGTTTGGGTTGGATTTCACATTTATAATGGAATAACTTCTTACCTGTCATCAAAATAGGGTTAGAATTTTAAGGAAGGTCAGATCTAAGGGCAGGGAGGTGGGAAAGGGATGAACTAGGAAAGAGAGAGATGAAATCAGGTCCCAAAAGAACCTTGTCTAGCCACTCTCGCACCAAATGGGGGGGGGGGTGTTCTAATTTGACTAGGTAAAATGTTTACCAAGCAAAGCCAGCTCTAAAAGATTGAAATTGACAAGCACTCAGGAAAGAAGGTAATGCAGGGGAGGGGCGAAACGGGTTGCCAAGTTTTTGAGAGGCAGATAGAGTTCATTGACGTCTCCACATAAGAAGAAAGGGGAAAGGATTGAAGGAAAGAGAGAGTGAAGAGAATTCTAGGCTGCTTTTCTAGGCTCATACTGGGGAGGGCGATACACAAACATAAAGACTCAGTCGGTATGAATATCAAAAAATTTAACAACAATAAAGGCAGGGTGGTGAGCAATAACAGAGAACTTAATACAAGATTTAGCGAGAACCTAAAGCGCCCACCTAAAAACATTGCTACCAAAACTGCTAAGTTCAAAGATAGAAACCAGACTCAAGAAGCAAGATTTATAAGAATCCATCAAGTCGGAATGACAGACACTCTTAGCTTCGGACAAGAAGAGAACATCAAGATCATAACAAATGATTAGACTGTGCAATTTACAGATAGTCAACTCATTTCTTAGAACCCGAACATTCCATGCAAAAAAACTTCAAAGTTGGTAACCAGAAATCACAATAAAATGCATTGCCTTCCAGAACCAGAAAAGAGAAACAAAGATCACAACCACAAGGCAAAGAGCACACAATGAAAAACAAAAAAACAAAAAAACAGAGAAACAAAAAGTAGACCTATCAATAAACGAAAGCAAAAACAAGAACAAACACTCTAAAATTATAAGAACACAACAAAAATAGCCCACAGAGACCAGAAACAACATAGAGCAACATGAAGAAGGAAAAGATCTTGGATTTTTAACCGACAAGAAAGGAATTAAACAGGGATATAGAAAGGATCAAAACAATAGAGAGAAAGTACTTGGGTCATCCATTAGGGGTTGTTCCATCCATGGTACAAAATTCGGTCGAAATGTGCAAAATTTTGCATTTTGGAAAATGCAAAACGAAACTCATGAGGACCGAAAAAAAGTACTCAGTTTTGATTGAAACTATCAAAATTTCGTCGAAACTTGTCAAAACCTCGAAACTTGGTTCAACCCAGTTGGACTAGCTGGTTTATGAGAAAAAAAATTCCCAAATTTCATGGAAACCTGGGAAATTTTGTGGAAACTTGGGAAATTTTGTGGAAACTTGGGACTTTTTCCTATAAATTTTGTAGCTTTCCCAAATTTTTAATTTTTTTGTTTATTTCATGTTTCCCCAAATACCACGACAAATACCCCCTCCATCAGGACTTCCCTATCCAAAGTGTGTATTCCCTTAGGCTAGTTATCTTAAGCATGTTGATGACTAGACTCATAAAGTTACAGTTGTCGATTACCTTGACAACCATATGCATAAAATGTCATGGGATGTCTATGTTCGTTGTTTGGAGGAGAGGATGTTACAGGCATAGTACTACTCAGCTCACAGGATGAATCCACTCTTGGCACTCCTCTTAGCACTAAGTTGTATTTTCCTTTTATTGTCAACTATTTTGAAGTTAGAAATTATATATTGAATGTTATGTGCTTAAGTAGTTAAGTTTATAATGTACTTTTCGGACAATTCTACATTGATGTTATGTACATTGAATGACATATCTACATTGATTTTTTTTAGAAAAATACAACCAATGTGTTCTTTATACTCTAATTAGCTTAAATACCGAATCCCACCCCAAAATACTCTCTAAAACCTATCGAAACTTGTACGAAAAAGCCCTCGGTTTCCTTGAAATTTCCCAAGTTTCCACCTAAGTTTCCCATTTTCACCCAGTCGAAACTTGAGTTTCCCTTGAATTCTTTACCATGGTTCCATCTAAGGGTTATGGTAGAAAGCATTGGGAAAATGTTTCTGCTAAGGGAACGTCTGCCCCAACAGTTCAAAGATCCGAGAATCTACCTTCCCCCGAATCTGAACAAGATATTACCATGATTTGCAGAGCCAGCTAGAAAAGCATCAAGATAAGAACGAAAAGTGTCCATGGAAAAGGGAGTAGAAGCCACGGGCTCAGTGGTATGGTGACGTTTGTGGGATGGGCCTCCCTCTTCGAAGTCCTCTCTTAACTCTTCTCACACTCTTGCTGAGTATCCTAGATGGTGCACTTTTTTGCAATAGAGGGATGAGCTAGAACAACACTGCAGAAGGAAGAAATTGACCAAGCCTTTCTTGGATGAAGCTTCTTGAATAGATTCAAACAACACTTAATTGATCCACAACCACCATTATGCCGAACAACTTTTGAACCTCTAGAGAAGTCCTTCTCGACCTCTTTGAGCGGGTCACCAAACATGTATGAAACAAAGAAATCTTCATAACTTTTTCACCCAAATCCTTCTTTTTGGATTCTCCACCACCGTCACAATCCATTGAGAAAAAAAAAAAAAAACTTAACAAGACATCCAAAACAAATTCAAGTTGTTTATGTCACACCCCACCCGCCGCATTGGACCCGTCCGACAACCCATGGGTGTGATCCACAATCACAAGATCCTCAGTAACATCATCATTGATAATAAATACACAAAATGCCATAATCAAGAGCAAAGAATAATTCAATAATAGGTTAAGGAATAAATGATTCCAAAATCCATGGAAATTACACTAAAGGATATCAAAAGAATGTCTCAAAGGAGTGTATCGAAGGTAGGTAACGAAGTATGTAACAGTGGAAGCAAGAATTATCCAAAAATTGTTTCATCATGTTTATTATTGCCCTGCAACTTCTTAGGGACTCTATCTCATATTTCTCAATCCACGGAATCATGAGACCTTCCTTCATGGACTTGTCCAAGTGGCGGAAACCCAGGTTCTCATCCTGTCAATAGGTGTCATAAGAGAATTCCATGCACTCGTAGAAAGCTTTTGTTGATTAGGACTAGATCCCATTGATGCCTCCAGTACCTCTTCAGAGGTGTTCTCCTATGCATGGCAAATTTCTCCTGTTTCTGTGTAGACATCTAAAAAAAACAGAGGTAATCCACAAGGATGAGTTCTAACGAAGTCAGTGAGGCAACAATTCCATATATGTACCAAAATCATGTAGTGAATAGAAGATGAAATAATGAAATGTAGAGTTATGAAATGCATCTAGTAATCTAACTATGCGAGTCTCTATTCAGGCATACATGCTTTAAGATGTAACATCAGCCCTCCTTTGGATAGGTCTTGTCATTCTGATCTCTCACAAACTGGCTACCTCTGATGGGATCCTGGGTAAGGGGTACGATCCTCATCATCAACCATGGCTAGGGTATAGATCCACACTCTCTCACCACAACCATTGGTCTGAGTACTGGCGCATGTCGGGGATTCTAAACCCAATACAAGGTCCTATGGCAACACACTACATGTGGTCCAAATACCTTTCCTCATACTTATTATATTGTTAGTCCAGTATCCTTCTCCACTTAGGAATGTGAATCCTCACGAACTGATTACCTCTGTTGGATCCCATTCTTTAACCTTATGGTCATCCACATATTATTGGGGCGAATGCTCTCATGTCCCCTCATGACACCCAAGCCGTCTTTTGGACACCCATGAGCCCATCCTAACACATGCAATCCTGCCATTTCATGATAAAAGTGGACCACTGAGTCTCCTCACGAACTGGTTACCTCTTTTGGATGATACAGAGTCACGTCATTGCCATCATGAGTCACTCGGCTTCTATACCCTTGCCAATAGTAGCATGTAGGGCTATGTGCAATCTAGACCCTTAGTTATGTGGGACAACAACCATGAGAGTGCTAGGGGCATCAGGGGGTAGTGTCCCATACCACAACCCTTGATATCTCAAGCTAGGAGTACCAAGCTTGGTATTCCCCAATCATAGCTGTCACATCCACCCAGCCAGTACCCTATCTGGCATACCCGAGTGTGTGATCCACAGCCTTGAAGATCAAGTATCGAGGAAATCATCCTCCCACATATGCAATAACATAATCATGAACATAATATAATCTATGCATAATGAAATAAACAAGAGATCCAAATAACGAAATAAATGACAATGTAATCAGAGTGCGAAAATGATACCAAACATGTATAATCAAAAAGGAGTAGAGTGAGGCGGAATCTCACTCCACAGTTACAGCAGAATGTAGCTTATAAATCAAAAGAAAAACACAATTGTTCTCAAAGGAAAGTAAGGAAATGATAATCAAACTAAACAAAATGTTTTCTACTTTATAGAGAACGTCTTCATAAACATAGACTTCATCAACCACGCACAGATGTTCCCACTCCATGGAAGAGCTAATCATGGTAGGTAACATGATCACACGAGGAATCATCAACGTGATCTTCATAGTTGCCAGCACCTTGCGTATAGTATGTGTAAAACCCAGCCCTAACCTTGACCCGGAAACCTTGTTATTTGTAGGTCCAGTGACCCGAATTAAAGTAAGAAGTCAGCTTTGGGCCATCCCAGTGGAGGACTTGGTGTCTGGCTTTGAATCCATGAGAGTTGATGATGAAGTTCTATTTATGGAAACTGAATCTTGATGAAGATCGGATTAGTTGATGGACTTGGAGTGCTCTCTATCATGGTTTGAAGGCATTTCTACCTATTAGGTAAGTCACTTGATATGTGTGCAAAACCCCTTTAGGATTGGATTTGATCTGGGTCTTCAATTCCCTGTTTTTGAATTGTTGTCTGCATTGGTCGACTGATTGGTCGATTGGACCAGTCGACCAAATCACTCGACCAATGGGTGCTGTCTTTGGCAATTAGGTCTTGCTTGCTCTATTTAAGTCCAATCTCGAGTCTACTTCGTATTTGCTACCTCCAAACTCTTTAGAACGAACCAAAGACCTCTGCAAGTCATCTCCCTTGCATCCTTGGTGATTTTCTTGACGGATCTTCGTCAAAACTCTTCCTTTTGCATCAAAGGTATGTCTACACTCTCTTCTTCTCCTCCATCTCTGTTTTTCTTTCCTTTTTGAGTTGAGAGTGAGAGAGAGATGCTGCATTCTCTGTTGCAAACATCTCTGGACTTGTCTCTCATGATCATCCTAAGGATTAATGGCTAAAACAATGATCTTAACCATGATCATTGCAAGCTTTTGAAGGAATCATGATCAAACCATGATCTAGTCTTTGTTTAACTTTTGATTTGAATTCTGATCTCCTTGGATCTTCTAGATTGATCATGTTAGTAGTCAATTGCTGTGTTTTCTTTTCATGATCCATGATCTATCAATCTCTAGTTGTTTCTCTTCTACCATACCATGTTTTCTTCATGAATCATGATAGTTACATATATGGTAGGTTTTGTTTCCTTATTTAGATTTATGCTCTTAGGCCTATTTTCTTGAAGATCTAAGTATGCTTTTCATGATACCTTTACCTGAATCAATGATTCATTCTCCTATTGTTCTTGTCTTTGATTTCTATCTTGAATTCTTCAAGAACCATGATTGATCTAATTATGGTAAGTTTTTGTTTCCTAATTTGGATCTTGATGGCTTGATTCGATTAGTGTTTTGAGGTCCCCTATATGTTAGGACACTACTGATGTAGTTTACCCCTTGATTAGTACCCTTTTGAACCACCAAATTAGGATTTTATATCTCAAAACTCCGATTTTATAGGCTATCGTCTCGCATTGGTCGATCGATTGGTCGATCGACCACTCGACCAATCCACTCGACCAATGAGTACAAAGAACTCCTGAATTGGTCTCGTGTTTTGGATGTTTTGGTATCTTTTCTGTTAGGGATCTTTCCTAATATGTTGTATATACTTGTTTAGGACCTTCTTCTCAAGTTTGCCAAGATCTTACTTGATTTCTTAGGATTCTTTTGCGAGTTATAAAAGGTAAGGATGGTTATTTCCTTAATTACATAGATAGCATGAATCTAGTTTCTATATTTGAATATCATAGATATGATTCCTAAATTAGATTCTTACAATGATATACTACTGTTGCATAACTTTGATTACAGTAGCATTACTTATTCATATTGAATTGATTCATGTATGATTTACTTACCAATGTTATACAAGTAATTGTAATTATTGATTTCTTTCCATATATGAAGTTACCATATATGTGATGATATGATTTGATGCATGTGTATGCTTAAGTATGGTTTGGAAAGGAGAGGTGTCCTTTTGACACTTCTGTTCTTGGACTACTACGGGAATATTATGGGATGTTTCCGGAGATGCCCTCTGGACACCTTCCTAAACTGTTGGATGACATATCTAGGATTGTCTAGTAGTGTTTGGCTAGGATGTCCTGTTATGTCGACCCTAATCGGAGGGGTATTGAGACCGAACGACCCGTGGTAGCAATGGGGATTCATGGGCGCTCAAGACCGGTAACCAACCCGTGAGAGGACAGGAATCACATTGTGGGGGCCATTTATTGGTAGGGTTGCATATGGTTAGACTTGGGCTCACGGGCGCTTAAGACCGGTAACCAACCCGTGAGAGGACGTGAGAGCTTCCCGTTTACCATATGTGGATGATCAATAGGGTTGATGAGTCCGTAGTCGTGGACTATGAGGACTCTAGTGTGAAGGATACCGGAAAGGATCGTCGGGGACGAGGAATGGACGTATCCGGATCCGACTTGATGTAACTAAGTAGAAGACTTGCATTTGGCTAGGTTTTACCCCGACATGCGCCCGTACTTATACCAAATGGTTGTGAGAGAGTGTGTTGACTTAACCCCCTGCCAAGGTTTGTCCCGAGGGATGAAGGACCCATTACCAATCGGCTGCTCAAGACCGGTGAAATGATCCGTGAGAGAATCCAAGATATCTTAAATGGTTGAGGATGTGAGTGGACTTTGCTAAAGAAGTACGGTGCTATGACTTAAAGCATGTCTGCCAATAGAGACCAGCATACATAGAGTTAGAGTCATTCATTCATTGTTTGTCTCATATCATATTGCATTTATGTTTGTTCTGGAATCCTCGCCATTTATGTTATTATGGATTTTAATCGCCTTACCGAGTTTCTTTGAAACTCATTCCTTTATTGTACAATGTTGTTAGACTATCCCGTAGTACCGAGTACTATGACGGTCCCTATGAAGAAGCGCAAGGCGAAGAGGCATATCTTCAGGAAGGTGATTGCGGTTACCACAATTACTCTGAAGATCCCGCGAGTGGTTATGCTCCGTATGATGCTTAGTCCGACCATTGAGTGGAAGCGTCCTTGTGCCATTTATGAGATTTACACTTACAAGGATGTTGTCTATAAAGTGGAGAACAATTTAGTTACCCAATGTACTTGCTACTGGGATTAGGTTTTGTCTAGTTTATTCTTTAGAGCTACTTTTCCGCTGGTTGTAAAGTGGGATTTTTGCCTCACTTTACTTATCTGTTTGATACTCTGATTATATCTATTATTCTGATTCATTTATGATTCATTCTTTCTTTATTGGATTTATGATTTATCTTCCGCACTCTTGTTATGATTGTTCATGATTATGTTATTGTTTATGTGGGAGGTTGATCACTCGATACCTGATCTTCGGGCTGTGGATCACACTCTCGGGTATGCCAGATAGGGTACCGGCTGGGAGGGCATGACACTTCCCGTTTACCATATGTGGATAACCAATAGGGTTGATGAGTCCGTAGTCAGGGACTATGAGGACTCTAGTGTGAAGGATACCGGAAAGGATCGTCAGGGACGAGGAATGGACGTATCTGGATCTGACTTGATGTAACTAAGTAGAAGACTTGCATTTGGCTAGGCTTTACCCTGACATGCGCCGGTACTTAGACCAATGGTGATGTGAGAGAGTGGTGACCTATACCCCCAACCATGGAATGTCCCGAGGGATGCCAGACCCATTACCAACTGATGATGAGTGATTGAGACCTTCCTAAAGAAGTACGGTGCTATGACTTAAAGCATGTCTGCCAATAGAGACCAGCATACATAGAGTTAGATTCATTCATTCATTGGTTGTCTCATACCATATTGCATTTATGTTTGTTCTGAAATCCTGCCATTTATGTTATTATGGATTTAACTGCCTTACTGAGTTTCTTTGAAACTCATTCCTTTATTGTACAATATTTGTTAGACTATTCTACAGGTACTGAATATCATGACGGCCCATATGAAGAAGCGCAAGGAGAAGAGGCATATCTCCAGGAAGGTGATTGCGGTTACAACAATTACACTGAATATCCCGCGAGTGGTTATGCTCCGTACGATGCTTAGTCCGACCATAGAGTGGAAGCGCCTTGTGCCGTTTATGAGATTTATACTTATAGGGATGTTGTCTATAAAGTTGAGAACAATTTAGTTACCCATTGTACCTGCTACTGGGATTAGATTCTGTCTTGCTTATTCTCTTTTAGAACTACTTTTCCGCTGGTTGTAGAGTGGGATTTCGCCTCACTTTACTTATCTGATTTAGACACTCTGATTATATCTAGTACTCTGATTTATTTATGATTCATTCTTTCCTTATTTGGATCTATGGTTTATCTTCCGCACTTTTATTATTATTGTTCATGATTATGTTATTGTTTATGTGGGAGGTTGATTACTCGATACCTGATCTTCGGGCTGTGGATCACACTCTCGGGTATGCTAGATAGGGTACCGGCTGGGAGGATGTGACAGATTGGTATCAGAGCCCAAGGTTCGAGGAAATCCTAACCACAAAAGACAATAATCGAACATTCCCGAGTCATTGATCTGAAATGACTCTTCTACTCTTAGAAGTGAATAATAGAACACTTGGATTAGAAACTTAACCTATGAAGCATAACAGAACATTTCCGAATAACATACCATAATTATACTTAAATAAATGACACTAATGCAAAGAAAAGAAAGGTGCATAATATACAATAATTAAGTGAAACAAAAGCAACTTCATTAATTTCAAAAGCTTTTACAACGATTACATCTGAAATGCATAAATGAAAATCCTAGGGTACAGTCTATCTAGGTGATCTTCTCTCGATCTCTCGTATGCTCCGAACTCCTCCGCTAGCTGAGTCACCCGATGCTCTATCCTATCCCGTCGTGACTCCATCCTCTCATACATCTGCTCCCGTCCGACCTCCATCCTCTCTAGCATGGAAGTCATCGATCTCATCCGTGCCCCAAGATCCGAAGTCTCCGGAACCGCATGTGAAGGGCCACCCGCCTCGAAGTGTGATGAAGGAAACTCGTGATGCACCGGCTCAGCCTCGTGCATATCTCAGTATCATCTCCGGCCCGATCATCACTATCAGACCGATATCCTCTCCTCCATCCTCCGACTCCCGATCCTCATCCTCCGACTCCTCATCATCCTCACCCTCCGGACCAGGAGATCCCTCGATCGCTGCAGCCTCATCCGACGAATGGTCCGAGTCCCGAAAGAGTATCCCCGTGGAACCAGTGTCCACCGGTGTATCCTCGAAACTCACCCCGAAATGCCCGAAGATCAAGGTCGCAGCCTCCCATAGCAAAGGTTCCGCATGCTAGGCCGCAGAACCAAGTCCAAAGATGACCCGCCGAATGATGTAGGAGAGATCGATCTCGAAGCCCATGTAGATGTGGTAGATGACTAAGGCCTCCATCACCGTGACCCGATGGTGATGTCCGGCCTTCGGCATAATGTTTCGGCCGACTATGCGACCGATAATCCGTGCAGAATCCATCATCCGTCCGCTGGTCCACGGAGTGAAGCATCGACGACTATCCCATAGCGTAGAGCATATCTCGCGAAGCTCGTACGGCATCGTATGGTCGTCCAAATCCGCTCCCCGCAGTATCCACACACACCGCCGTGGATAGTAAGGAACCCGCAAGATCTCAGCCAGGTGCTCGGGTGGAAAAGCGAATCTGAGTCCGGAAGACCCCGCTCCTTAGGACAAGTCTAAGTGGATGTCCTTGACCTCGAGCCTCCTTTCGTGTAGGTAAGGTTGCTGAAGAACAACCTCACTAGCTCCGGTATACCGGCAGATCCTCGGTGAAGAGATGAGTCCACCGCAACGTGTCGAATCTCCGCCGAATCCTAAAGACTCGAGCTGGCGTAGGTGAAGTAGACGTCCCAACTCGATGTTACAAGAATCGAAGTAGGCCTCGTACAAGAACTCGGCCCGAGGTGTGTCGAACATGTCCGGTCTCCGAACCTCCCGTCTAGGCTCGAAGGAACCCGACCTTTGCCCCTAAGTGCCCCTACAATGCGACCACGACCTCTACCTCGTCCTCGCCCTCCCCTCTGCATTGTGTATCTGTGAAAGAGACAAGAGACATTTCCAGTTAGTGCTACTTTAAGATTTGAGCCAAAAGGGTATTTTCGTAATTTTTTGAAAAATTTCAAATTTGGGGGAAATTTGATTTGAACATACTAGCATGTGCGCAATACTTGGAATTTCATGTCTATGAAGTTTGTTTGAAGAAAATCGATCGAAAACTTGAATTAAAGCGAAAAATTCAGCAAGAAGGAAAATTTGGGGATTTTGCAATTTAGGTCAAAATTGGATTTTTGAAAAGTTGAAATTGGTTAAATCAAATTTTATGGACCTATCTACAATATCATCTTGGGCATGTAGCATTTGATTTCGTGCGAAAATTTCAAGCGGTTTGTGAGAAAACGAAAATTTTCTAAAGATAACGATTTCGGTATGAAAACGCTACGGAGATGAACACCAATATGTTAGAACTTGTTGTCTATGCATGGCATTGTGTTTAAAACCTAGGGAATATGTTTCTAAGTATTCCTAAGCATGATTTCTAGCATTGGATACAAGCAAAGCATGGTTTTGATTGAAATGCAAGCATGAGAAGATGAAAATGGAAGAAAGAATGAGAGATTTACCTTGTTTGTGATGGTTGTGTGTTGTTGTGTTGTTGTTGAAGCACCAAAACACCTCAAGAACACTTGTGAGAACCTTTGGAGACTTTCCCTAGAGCTCTCTCACCTTTGGAAGAGGATAGAATGAAGTTGGAATGTGGAAATGAGGCTTATAATGCGAATTTTCGCATTCTGTTTGCATTGGTCGACTCATTGGTCGATCGGGCCACCGACCAATCACTCGACCAATGGTCACAGAGACCTCTTTTGTTGTTGAATTTTTGGAAAATGTGATTTTTGCCTTATGGATTATTGTTTGATGACTATATGGATATATTTGAGCATGATTTAAGTTTTCCAATCATTTGGACTTGTGGTTTATGTTGAAACTTCGAAATTCGGTATTTTGATGTTCTCGCTTTGCAGAATGGTTACTCCGAGAAGTGGGCGTGGTGAATCCAAAGGGTCAAGGAGGTGGTGAAATACCTCAAGGAGGTGGTGAAATACCTCATGGAGGTGGTGAGATACCTAACGTTGATCGTGGTACCCATGAGATACCCGGTGCCCCGAATGTTGGAAGTTTCCGTGATATTGCCAATATTATGGGCAATATGATGCAAAGCAGCAAGCAGCTCGCTCAACCAGATGTTGGTGGGTTTCATGACTCGCATAATGAGACTCGAACTGGTGCTAATGTGAATCCTCATGCCGCAGCCCCCGAATGCGGGAGGTTTAGCCGGAACTCCTCATACTCGCCTGATGGAGAGTTTTCTCGAAGATGCAAGTACCCACTTTCACCGGAGTTACCAAGGACCCCTTGTTTCCTAACAAGTGGCTTCGTGAGTTGGAGAAGGCTTTCCGACATCCGCAATGCTCGGAAGCTCGTAAGATTCCGTTTGCTCGAACGTGTTGCAACAAGAAGTCGATGCATGGTGGATCTCCACTCGGCCTGTTTTGGAAGGTTTGCATGCAGGAGTTGTAACTTGGGAGTTGTTCAAAGAGGCTTTTTGTATGAATTATTTCCCGAGGCGGTGAAGGATGCGAAGGAAGCCGAGTTTATGGTTCTCACACAAGGATCTTTGTCCGTGTTGGAGTACCAACAGAAGTTTGAGGAGCTTCATTTCTTTGCTCCGCATTCTCCCGAAGGTCGATCTCGCCAAAGCGAAGAAGTTCTTCAAAGGATCGCGCCCCGCCATTAAAGCTTACCTCACAAATCCAGCCTATAGTGAGCTATGCTCAAGTGGTGCAGAACTCGAAGAAATTGGAAGAAACAGAGAAGGAAAGTGCACGTGTGCAAAAGCCCCGGCAGCCAAGGAACCCCGGTTTGGTGGATCGTAATGATCGGCGTTTTGTGAGACCTACACCCTACCCCACTCCTACCTTTCAGCCTAAGAGTGTAGGTCGAACTCGGGTTTTCAAGCAGCCCGGCCAGTTTAGACAAGATGGCGGAAACCGACCACCAGCAAGTGCAAGTGCAAGGCCTTTTGTTCGAAGCCCTCTCGTTGCAGCCACCCCCGTTGGACCCAAAGAATCCCGTTTGCTTCTACCGCAAGCAAGCTGGTCATTTCGCTCGTGCCTCGTCCGGGCGGCGGCCCGGCCCAGGCCTCGCTCCAAAGGTGAAGAGGGCTCGAAGAGTGCTCCCCCGCCTCCCTCTCTGGTAGAGTTTTCAAGATTTTCCAGCTCGAGCAGATCCAAGCCATGAAGTGATTACAGTGTACATTGTTAGTTGCTTCTATTTCGCATTTGTCTTATTTGATACGGGTGCATCTCATTCGTTCATGTCATCTCGCATTCATCAAGAAGACTAACCTAATCCCCGAGAAGTTGTCTAGTTGTTTATTGATTAGTACACCCACTGGTCCTCGTTGTGAAACTAGATAAGGGGTTATCTAAATGTCCCGTGTTGATTGGTGAGAAGAACTTGGAAGCCAATTTTGTAATTCTTGATATGAAGGACTTCGATGTTATTTTGGGAATTGATTGGTTAACAGCCCACAAAGCCGTGTTTCTTTGTTCCTCAAAGAAGATTCAGCTCCATATTTGTGGAAGTCCGGTCTTAGAATTTCATGGTGAGAAAAGAAGGGTTTGTAAGAAGGTGCTGTCCGCACCGATGCAAGTCTATGCCCTAGTGGATGATGCTTCATCCGAAGGCAAGGGTAAAGTGGAGAAAAGAGTCGATGAAGTCGTGGTTGTCTGTGACTTTGTTGATGTCTTCCCCGATGATCTATCGGGAGTGCCTCCAGACAGGATGTCGAGTTTTCTATTGATCTCGTCCCCCGGTGCCGCTCCGGTATCTAAAGCTCCGTATAGGATGGCTCCTACCGAGTTGAAAGAGTTGCAAAATCAGCTGAATGAGCTCATTGATAGAGGTTTCGTACAACCTAGTGTATCACCTTGGGGAGCTCCGGTCTTGTTTGTCAAGAAGAAAGACGGTAGTATGCGCTCGTGCATCGACTACCGTGAGTTGAATAAGCCGACTATCAAGAATAGATACCCGCTGCCTGCAATTGATGATCTCTTCGATCGCTTAAAGGGTGCAGTTGTGTTCTCAAAGATTGACTTAAGGTCCGGATATCACCAATTGAAAGTGAAGTCTAGTGATATCTTCAAGACAGCTTTCCGAACACGGTATGGTCACTACGAGTTTAGAGTCATGCCCTTCGGATTGACCAATGCTCCCGCGGTGTTCATGGACCTCATGAATCGAGTATTTCACGATGTGCTTGATAAGTTTGTGATTGTTTTCATCGACGACATCTTGATCTATTCGAAGAGCGAAGAAGAGCATGCGAGCCATCTAAGTTTCACTTTGCAAAGGTTGCGAGAAAAGAAGTTGTACGCTAAGTTTAGCAAGTGTGATTTCTGGCTTAAGAGAGTAGTATTCCTTGGCCATGTGGTTTCAGCCGAAGGTATTCGTGTCGATCCCGAAAAGGTTCAAGCCGTGGCTGATTGGGAAAGACCGAAGTCGGTAACGGAAATAAGAAGTTTTCTTGGATTGGCGGGTTACTACAGAAGGTTTATTGAGAACTTTTCTCGGTTGGCTGCTCCTATGACTAAGTTGACCAGAAAGAAGAAAAGTTTGTTTGGTCTCGACGCCCGTGAGAAGAATTTCCAAGAGTTGAAAGATAGATTGACAAGTGCCCCTGGTTTTGACTATACCCGATAGTTCCGGTGGTATGACAACTTTATACCGATGCGCCAAAGATTGGATTGGGTTGCGTATCGATGCAACATGGCAAGGTCGTAGCCTATGCTTCTCGGCAATTGAAAGATTATGAGCGGAATTACCCCACTCACGATCTAGAACTTGCCGCCGTTGTCTTTGCTTTGAAGATTTGGAGACATTACCTCTACGGTGAGAAGATTGCCATTTTCACGGATCATAAGAGTTTGAAATACTTCTTCACCCAAAAGGAGTTGAACATGAGACAAAGGAGATGGTTGGAACTAGTCTCCGATTATGATTGTGATATTCAAGATCACCCCCGGGAAAGGCAAACGTTGTTGCCGATGCTCTTAGTAGGAAGAACCGTAAGAAGACTTTGGATTTGAATGCTTTGAGTTTACCATTGTGGTCTTCTATTGAGAGTTTTGATTTGGAAATTGTCCCCGAGAATTCTGATTTTATTCTTTCTCGCCATGACGGCAAGATCTGGTCTTAGAGATAAGATTGTTGCTCACAGAGTTCAGATCAAGAACTTTTGATCAAAGTCGAGAAGATTTCTTCGAATCCCGAGTCGGACCCCGACTTTGGTATATCCATGGATGGTGCTTTATTGTTTAGAGGAAGACCGTATGCGTGCCTCGCAAAACGAAGAAATTAAGAAAGAAATATTGAAGGAAGCACACCACTCACTTTTACTATACACCCGGAAGCACCAAGATGTACAAGGACTTGAAGGAACATTTTTGGTGGATTGGTCTGAAGGCTGATGTTGATGATTTTGTTGCCAAGTGTGAGACTTGCCAACGTGTGAAAGCCGTTCGACAACCCCCATCCTGATTACTTCAACCTCTTCCTATTCCTAGTTGGAAGTGGGAGGATATCTCTATGGACTTTGTGACTAGCTTGCCTCGGACAAGTAAAGGCAATGACACCGTGTGGGTGATTGTTGATAGGTTGACCAAATCAGCCCACTTCATTCCTATGAAGATCACTCATACCCTCCGGATAAGC
The DNA here is from genome assembly GCF_041222555.1 of Hakea prostrata. Taxonomy (NCBI): domain Eukaryota; kingdom Viridiplantae; phylum Streptophyta; class Magnoliopsida; order Proteales; family Proteaceae; genus Hakea; species Hakea prostrata. Next base: position 35,882,876 of record NC_142601.1, on the reverse strand, counting down.
TAGCAAGGCTTTACGTGGATAATGTGGTTCGTCCGCATGGTGTGCCATTGAGTATTGTTTTTGATCGTGATCCTAGGTTCACCTCAAGGTTTTGGAATAGTTTGCAGAAGGCCTTGGGAACCCAATTGAACTTGAGTACAGCTCATCATCCACAGTCTGATGGACAATCTGAGCGGACAATTCAGACATTGGAAGACATGCTCAGATCTTGTGTGGTGGATATGGGTGGTAATTGGGATGAACACCTAGCTTTGGTTGAGTTTGCCTATAACAACAGCTTATCAAGCAACAATAGGCATGGCTCCATTCAAGGCTTTGTATGGCAATACTTGTAGGACACCTTTGTACTGGATCGAGACAGTGAAAGAAAAGTCTTAGGTCCCGAGATGATTGAAGCTACGAGTGCTATGGTAGATATGATAAAAGAAAGGATTAAGTCTCACCTACCAAGAATGAAATCTTATGCTGATAAGAGAAGGACCGATTTGGAATTTCAAGTTGGAGAGAAAGTTTTTTTGAGGTTTCACCAATGAAGGGTGTGATGAGATTCAATGTTAAGGGAAAGCTTAGCCCTCGTTTCATTGGACCTTTCGAGATTTTGGAAAAGGTTGGACCTGTTGCGTATCGATTAGCATTACCTCCGCCTCTTGCTGGTGTTCACAATGTGTTTCATATTTCGATGCTCCGAAAATACATAGAGAATCCGAACAAATTTTGCAGCAAGCACCCGAAGGACTTAGTGCTGATTTGACCTACGATGAAGAACCGGCCGAAATCTTGGATAGGAAGGACAAGCAACATGGGAATCGCACCATCCCTTTGGTGAAGATTCGGTGGAAGAACCATACCCCTGAAGAAGCTTCTTGGGAGAAGGAAGAAGACATGAAGGAGAAGTTCCCTTACCTCTTTGGAAGCACTGGTACGCTTTCAATTTCGAGGACGAAATTTCTTTAAGGGGGGGAGAATGTAAAACCCAGCCCTAACCTTGACCCGGAAACCTTGTTATTTGTAGGTCCAAAGGACCCGAAGTAAAGTAAGAAGTCAGCTTGGGGCCATCCCAATGGAGGACTTGGTGTCTGGCTTTGAATCCATGAGAGTTGATGATGAAGTTCTATTTACGGAAACTGAATCTTGATGAAGATCGGATTAGTTGATGGACTTGGAGTGCTCTCTATCATGGTTTGAAGGCATTTCTACCTATTAGGTAAGTCACTTGATATGTGTGCAAAACCCCTTTAGGATTGGATTTGATCTGGGTCTTCAATTCCCTCGCTTGGAATTGTCGTCGCATTGGTCGACCGATTGGTCGATCGGACCAGTCGACCAATCCACTCAACCAATGGGTGCTGTCTTTGGCAATTAGGTCTTGCTTGCTCTATTTAAGTCCAATCTCGAGTCTACTTCGTATTTGCTGCCTCCAAACTCTTTGGAACGAACCAAAGACCTCTCGCAAGTCATCTCCCTTGCATCCTTGGTGATTTTCTTGACGGATCTTCGCCAAAACTCTTCCTTTTGCATCAAAGGTATGTCTACACTCTCTTCTTCTCCTCCATCTCTCGTTTTTCTTTCCTTTTTGAGTTGAGACAAGAGAGGAGATGCTGCATTCTCTCGTTGCAAACATCTCTCGACTTGTCTCTCATGATCATCCTAAGGATTAATGGCTAAAACAATGATCTTAACCATGATCATTGCAAGCTTTTGAAGGAATCATGATCAAACCATGATCTAGTCTTTGTTTATCTTTCGATTTGAATTCTGATCTCCTTGGATCTTCTAGATTGATCATGTTAGTAGTCAATTGCTGTGTTTTCTGTTCATGATCCATGATCTATCAATCTCTAGTTGTTTCTCTTCTACCATACCATGTTTTCTTCATGAATCATGATAGTTACATATATGGTAGGTTTTGTTTCCTTATTTAGATTTATGCTCTTAGGCCTATTTTCTTGAAGATCTAAGTATGCTTTTCATGATAACTTTACCTGAATCAATGATTCATTCTCCTATTGTTCTTGTCTTTGATTTCTATCTTGAATTCTTCAAGAACCATGATTGATCTAATTATGGTAAGTTTTTGTTTCCTAATTTGGATCTTGATGGCTTGATTCGATTAGTGTTTTGAGGTCCCCTATATGTTAGGATACTACTGATGTAGTTTACCCCTTGATTAGAACCCTTTTGAACCACCAAATTCGGATTTTATATCTCAAAACTCGATTTTATAGGCTATCGTCTCGCATTGGTTGATCGATTGGTCGACTGGACTAACGACCAATCCACTCGACCAATGAGTACAACAACTCTAGAATTGGTCTGTTTTGGATGTTTTGGTATCTTTTCTGTTAGGGATCTTTCCTAATATGTTGTATACACTTGTTTAGGACCTTCTTCTCAAGTTTGTCAAGATCTTACTTGATTTCTTAGGATGGTTACTTCTTTAACAACATAAATTGCATATCTTAGTTTCTGTATTTGAATCTTGTTAAGTTATTTCTTTAATTAGATTCTTATAATGTTATACTACCGTGGTACTGGCCTTGATATCGTAGCATTACTTATTCATATTGAATTGACTCATGTATGATTTACTTACCAATTATATACAAATTGATTGTAAATATTGATTTCTTTCCATATATGAAGTTACCATATATGTGATGATATGAATTGATGCATGTGTATGCTTAAGTATGGTTTGGAAAGGAGAGGTGTCCTTTTGACACTTCTGTCCTTGGACTACTACGGGAATATTATGGGATGTTTCCGGAGATGCCCTCTGGACACCTTCCTAAACTGTTGGATGACATATCTAGGACTGTCTAGTAGTGTTTGGCTAGGATGTCCCGTTATGTCGACCCTAATCGGAGGGGTATTGAGACCGAACGACCCGTGGTAGCAATGGGGATTCATGGGCGCTCAAGACCGGTAACCAACCCGTGAGAGGACAGGAATCACATTGTGGGGGCCATTTATTGGTAGGGTTGCATATGGTTAGACTTGGGCTCACGGGCGCTCAAGACCGGTAACCAACCCGTGAGGGGACGTGAGAGCTTCCCGTTTACCATATTTGGATAACCAATAGGGTTGATGAGTCCGTAGTTAGGAACTATGAGGACTCTAGTGTGAAGGATACCAGAAAGGATCGTCAGGGACGAGGAATGGACGTATCTGGATCTGACTTGATGTAACTTAGTAGAAGACTTGCATTTGGCTAGGCTTTACCCTGACATGCGCCGGTACTTAGACCAATGGTGATGTGAGAGAGTGGTGACCTATACCCCCAGCCATGGAATGTCCCGAGGGATGCCGGACCCATTACCAACTGATGATGAGTGATTGAGACCTTCCTAAAGAAGTACGGTGCTATGACTTAAAGCATGTCTGCCAATAGAGACCAACATACATAGAGTTAGATTCATTCATTCATTTCTTGTCTCATACCATATTGCATTTATGTTTGTTATGAAATCCTGCCATTTATGTTATTATGGATTTAACTGCCTTACTGAGTTTCTTTGAAACTCATTCCTTTATTGTACAATGTTTGTTAGACTATTCTACAGGTACTGAATATCATGACGGCCCATATGAAGAAGCACAAGGAGAAGAGGCATATCTCCAGGAAGGTGATTGCGGTTACAACAATTACACTGAAGATCCCGCGAGTGGTTATGCTCCGTACGATGCTTAGTCCGACCATAGAGTGGAAGCGTCCTTGTGCTGTCTATGAGATTTATACTTATAGGGATGTTGTCTATAAAGTTGAGAACAATTTAGTTACCCATTGTACCTGCTACTGGGATTAGATTCTGTCTTGCTTATTCTCTTTTAGAACTACTTTTCCGCTGGTTGTAGAGTGGGATTTCGCCTCACTTTACTTATCTGATTTAGACACTCTGATTATATCTAGTACTCTGATTTATTTATGATTCATTCTTTCCTTATTTGGATCTATGGTTTATCTTCCGCACTTTTATTATTATTGTTCATGATTATGTTATTGTTTATGTTGGAGGTTGATTACTCGATACCTGATCTTCGGGCTGTGGATCACACTCTCGGGTATGCCAGATAGGGTACCGGCTGGGAGGATGTGACAGTATGCTTCTTCAGCTTGCGCTTCCTCATATCGTCCTTCATAGTATTCAGAACCTGTAGAGTAGTCTAACAAAAGAAATTGCACAAAAAGGAGTGAGTTCAAAAGAACTCAGCAAGGCAAGTTAATCCACAACAACATAAATAACATGATTGCAGAACACAACATGATGCAATATGATATGAAACAGACAATGAATGTATGAATCTAACTCTATGTAGGCTGGTCTCTATAGGCAGACATGCTTTAAGTCATAGCACCATACTTCTTTAGGAAGGTCTCAACACACAACGCCATTTGGTAGTGGGTCCAGCATCCCTTGGGACAATCCATGGATGGGGTGTAAGTCACCGCTCTCTCACATCACCATTGGTCTAAGTATTGGCGCATGTCAAGGTAAAACCTCGCCCAATGCAAGTCATCTACTTAGTCATATCAACTCAGAACCAGATACATCCATTCCTCGCCCCTGGCGATCCTTTCTGGTGTCCTTCACACTAGAGTCAGCATAGTCCCTTACTACGGACTCATCAACCTATTGGTCATCCACAAATAACAGATGGGAAGCTCTCATGTTCCCTCACGGATTGGTTATCGGTTTTGAGCGCCCATGAGCCCAAGTCTACTATTTGCAACCCTACCAATAAATGGCCTCTCACGAGTAACCACAATGTGATTCATGTCCTCTCACGGATTGGTTACCGGTCTTGAGCGCCCATGAATCCCCATTGCTACCATGGGTCGTTTGGTCTCAATACCTTTCCAAATCGGGTCTGATCTAACGGGGGTATTCCTAACCAAACACTGCTAGACAAGCCCTAGGTATGACAATCAATAATTCGGGAAAGTGTCAAAGGGCACCATTGGAAACATCCCATACTATTCCCACTGATGTCCAAGGACAGAAATGTCGAAAGGACACTTCCCAATCCAAAATCATACCTATTCAATCACATTCTCAAATCAGTCACAACATACATAACCGATATCTCATCATATAGAAAGATTCACATACACATGATCAATCGCATATGTAACTAACAAGAATAAGTATTCATAATCAAAAGAACACATGAACATGATGCTACTGTAGTCAACATACTTACATTAGTAATAGAATAATAAGAAAATACATTTATGGTAGTGAATCTAAGAGAATCCAATAATAGTAACTAAGATTCATGCAATCTATGCAATTATGGAAATAACTGTCCTTACCTTAAATAGCTTTGATGAATATCCAAAGATCAAAGAGAGAGGTTCCAAACTTAGCAAATAAACCCTAAACAATCATAGATACATCATTCGGAAAGAGGCCTAAAAGATCAAAGATGAAATGAATCAAATTGAGCGAAAAACAAAGCTACTGACTTGCTTGGTCGATTGGGTGGTAGCTTGGTCCAGTCGACCAACCAATCGACCACCTGAGTCAGTACGAAGCAAAAATGTGAATTTTGACCCGAAACTCAATCTACAAGATCCGAAACTCTACGAAACTTGAAGGAAACCTCTAGAACAGTATTCTAACACTAAAGTAGTATAGATTAGCCACTAACAATGATCAAAAACACTACTTACTAATTTGAAATCATGACTCTCTAATTTGGTAAAAATCCTTAGTTTTCGATGAAAATATACTATGAATCCAAAGGAAAACTAAAGAAGATCAGACCTCATTCTAGTAGATGATAAGCAAGAGATCATACATGACAACATCATGCAAAACAAATCTATCATGCTTAAGAAATCGAATCTAGAGAGTGACCAAAGTTTCATGAGGGTTTTACAAGGATCATGGCGAAGATCAATGTAAATGTCATAAAACCTTAAGAATGAAAGGAGATCAGTGAAGTGATGGTTGCTAACAGAGAATGCAACACCATCTTCATAGTCTCACACAGAATTAAGACGTAGTAAGAATAAATCACAACACAGAAGAGATCACTAACCTTTGATTGAAGAATCGGAGATGAGAGGCTTGAGATCTTGCAAAAGTTCTTCGAATTCACCAAGGAAAGGCTTTGAGAGAGTCTTCCCACGTTCTCTGAGAGTTTTGGAGGCAGAGGATACTAAGAAATATGAAGTTCACTTAAGTAGAGAGCTAAAAACCCTAAACATAAGATTTTCTCGGATTTCTGGCTCTATTGGTCAATTGGTCCATCGACCACCCAGTCGACCAAGCCAGTCAACAAGGCCAAGTGTAAAACCCAGCCCTAACCTTGACCCGGAAACCTTGTTATTTGTAGGTCCGATGACCCGGAGTAAAGTAAGAAGTCAGCTTTGGGCCATCCCAGTGGAGGACTTGGTGTCTGGCTTTGAATCCATGAAAGTTGATGATGAAGTTCTATTTATGGAAACTGAATCTTGATGAAGATCGGATTAGTTGATGGACTTGGAGTGCCCTCTATCTTGGTTTGAAGGCATTTCTACCTATTAGGTAAGTCACTTGACTTGTGTGCAAAACCCCTTTAGGATTGGATTTGATCTGGGCCTTCAATTCCCTGTTTTGGTCTTCTTTGTCGACATTGGTCGACCGATTGGTCGATCGGGGCCAGTCGACCAATCCACTCGACCAATGAGTGCTGTCTTTGGCAATTAGGTTTTTCTTGCTCTATTTAAGTCCAATCTCGAGTCCACTTCGTATTTGCTGCCTCCAAACTCTCTGGAACGAACCAAAGACCTTTGCAAGTCATCTCCCTTGCATCCTTGGTGTTTTCTTGACGGATCTTCGTCGAAACTCTTCCTTTTGCATCAAAAGGTATGTCTACTCTCTCTTCTTCTCCTCCATCTTTGTTTTTCTTTCCTTTTTGAGTTGAGACAGTAGAAGAGATGTTGCATTCTCTGTTGCAAACATCTCTGAACATGTTCTCATGATCATCCTAAGGATTTGAGGCTAGAACAATGATCTTAACCATGATCATTGCAAGCTTTTGAAGGAATCATGATCAAACCATGATCTAATCTTGTTAAACTTCTGATTTGAATTCTGATCTCTTTGGATCTTCAATATTGATCATGTTAGTAGTTAATTACTGTGTTTTCTTTCCATGATCCATAATCTATCAATTTCTAGTTGTTCTCTTCTACCATACTATGTGTTCTTCATGAAGCATGGTAGTTACATATATGGTAGGTTTTATTTCCTTATTTAGATTTATGCTTCTAAGCTTTGTTCCTTGAAGATCTAAGTATGTTTTCATGATACCTTTACCTGAAGCAATGATCCATCCTCCTATTGTTCTTGTCTTTGATTTCTATTTCGAATTCATCAAGATCCATGGTTGATCTAATTATGGTAACTTTTTGTTTCCTAATTTGGATCTTGATATCTTGATTTGATTGGTGTTTTGAAGTCCCCTATATGTTAGAATACTACTGATGTAGTTTACCCCTTGATTAGTACCCTTTTGAACCACCAAATTCGGATTTCATATCTTAAAACTCTGTTTTTTTAGGCTATCGTCCGCATTGGTCGATCGATTGGTCGATCGACCAGCTTGACCAATCCACTCGACCAATGAGTACAAAGAACTCCAGAATTGGTCTGTGTTGGATGTTTTGGTATCTTTTCTGTTAGGGATCTTTCCTAATATGTTGTATATACTTGTTTAGGACCTTCTTCTCAAGTTTGCCAAGACCTTACTTGATTTCTTAGGATTCCTTTGCGAGTTATAAAAGGTAAGGATGGTTATTTCCTTAATTACATAGATAGCATGAATCTAGTTTCTATATTTGAATATCATTGATATGATTCCTAAATTAGATTCTTACAATGATATACTACTGTTGCATAACTTTGATTACAGTAGCATTACTTATTCATATTAAATTGATTCATGTATGATTTACTTACCAATGTTATACAAGTGATTGTAATTATTGATTTCTTTCCATATATGAAGTTACCATATATGTGATGATATGAATTGATGTATGTGTATGCTTAAGTATGGTTTGGAAAGGAGAGGTGTCCTTTTGACACTTCTGTCCTTGGACTACTACGGGAATATTATGGGATGTTTCCGGAGATGCCCTCTGGACACCTTCCTAAACTGTTGGATGACATATCTAGGATTGTCTAGTAGTGTTTGGCTAGGATGTCCTGTTATGTCGACCCTAATCGGAGGGGTATTGAGACCGAACGACCCGTGGTAGCAATGGGGATTCATGGGCGCTCAAGACCGGTAACCAACCCGTGAGAGGACAGGAATCACATTGTGGGGGCCATTTATTGGTAGGGTTGCATATGGTTAGACTTGGGCTCACGGGCGCTTAAGACCGGTAACCAACCCGTGAGAGGACGTGAGAGCTTCCCGTTTACCATATGTGGATAACCAATAGGGTTGATGAGTCCGTAGTCGGGGACTATGAGGACTCTAGTGTGAAGGATACCGGAAAGGATCGTCGGGGACGAGGAATGGAAGTATCTCGGATCTGACTTGATGTAACTAAGTAGAAGACTTGCATTTGGCTAGGTTTTACCTTGACATGCGCCAATACTTATACCAAATGGTTGTGAGAGAGTGTGTTGACTTAACCCCCTGCCAAGGTTTGTCCCGAGGGATGAAGGACCCATTACCAATCGGCTGCTCAAGACCGGTGAAATGATCCGTGAGAGAATCCAAGATATCTTAAATGGTTGAGGATGTGAGTGGACTTTCCTAAAGAAGTACGGTGCTATGACTTAAAGCATGTCTGCCAATAGAGACCAGCATACATAGAGTTAGATTCATTCATTCATTGCTTGTTTCATATCATATTGCATTTATGATTGTTCTGGAATCCTGCCATTTATGTTATTATGGATTTTTAACTGCCTTACTGAGTTTCTTTGAAACTCATTCCATTATTGTACAATGTTTGTTAGACTATCCTGCAGGTACTAAGTACTATGACGGTCCCTATGAAGAAGTGCAAGGCGAAGAGGCATATCTCCAGGAAGGTGATTGCGGTTACCACAATTACTCTGAAGATCCCGCGAGTGGTTATGCTCCGTACGATGCTTAGTCCGAACATTGAGTGGAAGCGTCCTTGTGCCATTTATGAGATTTACACTTATAAGGATGTTGTCTATAAAGTGGAGAACAATTTAGTTACCCAATGTACTTGCTATTGGGATTAGATTTTGTCTAGTTTATTCTTTTAGAGCTACTTTTCCGCTGGTTGTAGAGTGGGATATTTGCCTCACTTTACTTATCTGTTTGACACTCTAATTATATCTATTATTCTGATTCATTTATGATTCATTCTTTCTTTATTGGATCTATGGTTTATCTTCCGCACTTTTATTATGATTGTTCATGATCATGTTATTGTTTATGTGGGAGGTTGATCACTCGATACCTGATCTTCGGGCTGTGGATCACACTCTCGGGTATGCCAGATAGGGTACCGGCTGGGAGGGCGTGACACCAAGACAGGAATTGAAGGCCCAACTCAAGTCCAAACCTAATGAGCTTCTCCCAACACAACATATGGCTTACCTAGTATAGAGAAATGCCTTCGAATCATGTCCAACTATACCTTCAAGTCCATCAACTTAACTCATCTTCAACAAGGTGTAGTTTCCTTTCTAGTTCTTAACAAGCTTCCAAGTATGGAACACCATCATCAATTTCCATGGGTTCTGGGTCAAACACCATGTCTTCCACTGAGATGGCCCATAGTTGGCTTTTTCCTTTACTTCAGGTCTTCAGACCTACAAACAACAAGGTTTCCGGGTCAAGGTTCGGGTCAGGATAGGGCTGGATTTCACAATAGCTGCACCAAACACTAGATTCCACATTGAGAAAAGTAGTAAAATGCATTAATCATCAATCATGATACTTCATTTGTCACATCCACCCAGCCGGTACCCTACCTGGCATACCCAAGTGTGTGATCCACAGCCCCGAAGATCAAGTATCGAGGTAATCAACCTCCCACATAGACAATAACATAATCATGAACATAAATAATCAATGTGCAAAGTATAAATAAGAGATCCAAATAAGGAAGGAATAAATCATATATCATCAGAGTACGAAAGACAATCAAAATGTCCAAATCACAAAGTAAAGTGAGGCAGAAATCTCACTCTACCAACAACGGAATAGTAGTTCCAAAAAGAAAAGGAAAAGGGATGAAAACTAATCCCAATAGCAAGTACAATGAGTGACTAAATCATTCTCAATCTAATAGAGAACATCTCTATAAGTATAAATCTCAGAAATGGCGCAAGGGCGCTTCCACTCTATGGTCGGACTAAGCATCGTACGTAGCATAACCATCCGCGGAATCTTCTGTGTAATTGTCGTAACTGCAATCACCTTCTTGGAGATATGTCTCTTCTCCTTGCGCTTCTTCATACGAGCAGTCATGATACTCAAAACCTGTAGAGAAATCTAACAATACATAGCACAAAAGGAATGAGTTTCAAAAGAAACCCAATAAGGCAGTTAATCCATAATAACATAAATAGCAATATTTCAAACAAAGTAAGATGCAATGTGTTATGAAACATATGATGCAATATGATTCAAACTCTATGTATGTTGGTCTCTATTGGCAGACATGCTTTAAGTCATAGCACCGTACTTCTTTAGGAAGGTCTCATCACACAACGCCTTTTGGTAGTGGGTCCGTCATCCCTCGGGACATTCCATGGCTGGGGTTTAGGTCACCGCTCTCTCACATCACCAATGGTCTAAGTACTAGCGCATGTCAGGGTCGAAGCCTAGCCAAATTCAAGTCTTCTACTTAGTTACATCAACTCAAATCCAGATACGTCCATTCCTCACCCCTGGCAATCCTTTCCGGTATCCTTCACACTAGAGTCCTCATAGTCCCTGACTACGAACTCATCAACCCTATTGGTTATCCACATATGGTAAACGGGAAGCTCTCACGTCCTCTCACGGGTTGGTTACCGGTCTTGAGCGCCCATGAGCCCAAGTCTATCCATATGCAACCCTACCAATGAATGGCCCCCACAATGTGATTCCTGTCCTCTCACGGGTTGGTTACCAGTCTTGAGCGCCCATGAATCCCCATTGCTACCACGGGTCATTTGGTCTTAATACCCCTTTGATTAGGGTCTGATATAACAGGACAACGTAACCAAACACTACTAGACAGCCCTAGATATGTCAACCAACAGTTTAGGAAGGTGTCCAAAGGGCATCTCCGGAAACATCTCATAATATTCCTGTAGGTGTCCAAGGACAGAAGTGTCAAAAGGAAACCTCTCCTTTCCAAACCATACCCAATCATTCACAACCATAAATCAATCATATGACAAATATAGTAACTTCTTATATGGAAATAAATCAATAACAACATCCAACTTGTATATAATTGGCAAGTATATCATATATGAACTAATTAGCATAAACAAGTAATGCTACTGTAATCAAAGTAGTTGCATCAGTATTAAGCCAATATAAGAATCTATTTATGGAAATAAATCAAAGAGATTCAAATATGGAAACTAAATCATGCAATCCATGTAATTAAGGAAAATAACTATCGTTACCTTATATAACTCGCAAAGAATCTTGGGGATCAAGGAAGATCTTGCCTAAACTTGGAAAGAAAGTCCTAAACAAGTATATATTTCATATTAGGAAAGATACCTAGAAGGAAAGAGATCAAATCATCCAAAACAGACTAAATATGAGGTTGCTGTCCTCATTGGTCGATTGATTGGTCTCATCGACTCGATCGACCAACGAGTCGATGGATCGATAAAATCAAAGATTTCTGATTAAAAATCCGAATTTGGTGATTCAAAAGGACTTCAAACAAGAGGGAAAATGCAAGGATAGTATGTTGGTCTATAAAGGACTTCAAAACCCTAATAATATCAAGTCTTCATGTCACAAAATAGGAAACAAATACTTACCATAGTTAGATCAATCATGGTTCTTGAAGAAATCATGGCAAAATCATGGACGAGAAACTATAGGATGATGGATTACTAATCTAATAAAGGATTCATGAAAAGCATGCATATATCTTCAAGAAAAACAGATCTAAGACTGAAGAACATTGAATCTAAAAAAGGAAAGAAGATGAATACATGGTTTTCCTTCAAAAGCGAGTGATGATCTTGATGAAGATCATCCATCATGTCACATCCACCCAGCCGGTACCCTGTCTGGCATACCCGGGATGTGATCCACAGCCCCGAAGATCCATAGTTCAGAGACCACATCAGCCACATCGACAATAACACAATCATGAACAATCAATATTAAGCTACAATCAATAAAATAGAATTCAGGAATAAGATATCATGGATAATCAGAGTGCGGAAATAAATATCAAATAAGATAATTTAAGAAGGCAGTGGGCGAAATCCACTCCTTCACCATGCGGAAGTGAGGTCAAAATCTAGTTAAGTACAAGTCTCAAGTTATGAAGATAAATTAAAGTTATTACAATTCTTCTAAGTTTAACTGTCACAAAAAGAAGGGGTAACTACTCATAAGTCTCCTCCAAAATGGATATGTCCTCTTCAAAGGTGAGGACCATGGAGATCCAACATGACTGCTCCCATACAACTCCAGGGCTAACCTTGGTACGCCGGGTGATCTTCTTCGGTATGGTCACCGAACTCTTCAATGTAGCTAGCCTCCGGATAGTAGTATAAGGTATCCGGGTCTGCCTCAGGGAGGGTGCCATCAGAGTAATCACCTGAAGAATAGCCTAACAAAATATTGCAACAGAAAAGGAATGAGTTCAAAAGAACTCAGCAAGGAAGTTATTCCATCACACATAAACCACAAGATAATCATGATGCAGATGATATGAAGCATATAATGCAATATGATTTTATTCTAAGTATGCTGGTCATCTATGGTATACATGCTTTAAGTCATAGCACCATACTTCTTTAGGTAGTCTCAGTCACTCATCACCGGGGGAAATTGGGTCCTGCATCCCTCTCGGACAAATCCATGGTTGGGGGTTTCGGTCACCACTCTCTCACATTACCGTTTGGTCTAGGTAATGGCGCATGTCAAGGTATAGCCTAGCCCAATGCAAGTCATCTACTTAATCATATCATGTCAGTTCCAGATACGTCCATTCCTCCCCTCTCGGGATCCTTTCCGGTATCCTTCTCACTAGAGTCACGGATATTACTCACCGGACTCATCAACCCTATTGGTCATCCACAAATGGTAAACGGGAAGCTCTCACGTCCCTCTCACGGATCATTTCACCGGTCTTGAGTGCCCGTGAGCCCAAGTCTAGCCATTTGCAACCCTACCAATACATGGCCCCTTTCGGGTAACCGTAATGCAATTTATGTCCTCTCACGGAGTTGGTACCGGTCTTGAGCGTCCACAATCCACCCTACTACCACGGGTTGTTCGGTCTCAATGCCCTTCCGAATCGGGTTTGATATGATAAGGACATCCTAGCCATACATCTAGACAAGTCCTATGTATGTCATTCAATAACCCGGGAAGCGTCGATGGACACCTTCGGAGAACATCCCATACTATTCCCTCCGATGTCCAAGGATAGAAGCACTAGTAGGGTACCCCTCAATCCCAAGTTATACTTAAGCAATCACATGCTCAAGTTCATCATATCAGTTCACAAGATACAACATCGTAATAAACATTCAATTCATGACATTGACATAAGTCATCATATATTGAAATTGATAAACATGATAAGACATTGAAATAATATAATGTAAACACAAAGCTACTGTTGAAAGACACATGTAGCAAGTCTAACATGATAAGAATATGAAATAGAAACTACATTTACTAAGTTAGGGATACCAAGTCAAAATTCCATATCTTATGTCACATCCTCCCAGCCGGTACCCTACCTGGCATACCCGAGAGTGTGATCCACAGCCCGAAGATCAGGTATCGAGTAATCAACCTCCCACATAAACAATAACATAATCATGAACAATAATAATAAAAGTGTGGAAGATAAACCATAGATCCAAATAAGGAAAGAATGAATCATATATAAATCAGAGTACTAGATAAAATCAGAGTGTCTAAATCAGATAAGTAAACTGAGGCGAAATCCCACTCTACAACCAGCGGAAAAGTAGTTCTAAAAGAGAATAAGCAAGACAGAATCTAATCCCAGTAGCAGGTACAATAGGTAACTAAATTGTTCTCAACTTTATAGACAACATCCCTATAAGTATAAATCTCATAAACAGCACAAGGGCGCTTCCACTCTATGGTCGGACTAAGCATCGTACGGAGTATAACCACTCGCGGGATCTTCAGTGTAATTTTTGTAACCGAAATCACACCTTCCTGGAGATATGCCTCTTCTCCTTGCGCTTCTTCATAGGGGCCGTCATGATATTCAGTACCTGTAGAATAGTCTAACAAACATTGTACAATAAAGGAATGAGTTTCAAAGAAACTCAGTAAGGCAGTTAAATCCATAATAACATAAATGGCAGGATTTCATAACAAACATAAATGCAATATGGTATGAAACAAACAATGAATGTATGAATCTAACTCTACATATGCTGGTCTCTATTGGTAGACATGCTTTAAGTCATAGCACCGTACTTCTTTAGGAAAGTCTCAATCACTCATCATTAGTTGGTAATGGGTCCGGCATCCCTCGGGACATTCCATGGCTGGGGGTATAGGTCACCACTCTCTCACATCACCATTGGTCTAAGTACCGACGCATGTCAGGGTAAAGCCTAGCCAAATGCAAGTCTTCTACTTAGTTACATCAAGTCAGATCCAGATACGTCCATTCCTCGTCCCTGACGATCCTTTCCGGTATCCTTCACACTAGAGTCCTCATAGTCCCTGACTACGGACTCATCAACCCTACTGGTTATCCACATATGGTAAACGGGAAGCTCTCACGTCCCCTCACGGGTTGGTTACCGGTCTTGAGCGCCCGTGAGCCCAAGTCTATCCATATGCAACCCTACCAATAAATGGCCCCCACAATGTGATTCCTGTCCTCTCACGGGTTGGTTACCGGTCTTGAGCGCCCATGAATCCCCATTGCTACCACGGGTCGTTCGGTCTCAATACCCCTCCGATTAGGGTCTGACATAACGGGACTTCCTAGCCAAACACTACTAGACAATCCTAGATATGTCATCCAACAGTTTAGGAAGGTGTCCAGAGGGCATCTCCGGAAACATCCCATAATATTCCCGTAGTAGTCCAAGGACAAAAGTGTCAAAAGGACACCTCTCCTTTCCAAACCATACTTAAGCATACACATGCATCAATTCAAATCATCACATATATGGTAACTTCATATATGGAAAGAAATCAGTAATTACAATCAATTTGTATATAACTGGTAAGTAAATCATACATGAGTCAATTCAATATAAATAAGTAATGCTACTGATATCAAGACAGTACCACAGTAGTATAACATTATAAGAATCTAATTAAAGAAATAACTTAACAAGATTCAAATATAGAAACTAGGAAATGCAATTCATGTTGTTAAAGAAGTAACCATCCTTACCTTTTATAACTTCCAAAGGAATCCTAAGAAATCAAGTAAGATCTTGACAAACTTGAGAAGAAGGTCCTAAACAAGTGTATACAACATATTAGGAAAGATCCCTAACAGAAAAGATACCAAAACATCCAAAACAGACCAATTCTGAGTTGCTTGTACTCATTGGTCGAGTGGATTGGTCGACTCGGTCCAACGACCAATCATCGACCAATGCAGACAGTAGCCTATAAAATCAGAGTTTTGAGATATAAAATCCGAATTTGGTGGTTCAAAAGGGTACTAATCAAGGGGTAAATTACATTAGTAGTATCCTAACATATAGGGGATCTCAAAACACTAATCAAATCAAGTCATCAAGATACAAATTAGGAAACAAAAAGTTACCATAATTAGATCAATCATGGTTTTTGAAGAATTCAAGATAGAAATCAAAGACAAGAACAATAGGAGAATGAATCATTGATTCAGGTAAAGGTATCATGAAAAGCATACTTAGATCTTCAAGAAAATAGGCCTAGGAGCATAAATCTAAATAAGGAAACAAAACCTACCATATATGTAACTATCATGATTCATGAAGAAAACATGGTATGGTAGAAGAGAAACAACTAGAGATTGATAGATCATGGATCATGAAAAGAAAACACAGCAATTGACTACTAACATGATCAATATAGTAGATCTAAGGAGATCAGAATTCAAACCAAAAGATAACCAAAGACTAGATCATGGTTTGATCATGATTCCTTCAAAAGCTTGCAATGATCATGGTTAAGATCATTGTTTTAGCCATTAATCCTTAGGAAGATCATGAGAGACAAGTCCAGAGATGTTTGCAATAGAGAATGCAGCATCTCCTCTACTGTCTCAACTCAAAAAGGAAAGAAAAACAGAGATGGAGAAGAAGATGAGAGTGTAGACATACCTTTGATGCAAAAGGAAGAGTTTTGACGAAGATCCGTCAAGAAAAATCACCAAGGATGCAAGGGGGATGACTTGCAGAGGTCTTTGGTTCGTTCCAAAGAGTTTGGAGGCAGAAAATACGAAGTAGACTCGAGATTGGACTTAAATAGAGCAAGCAAGACCTAATTGCCAAAGACAGCACCCATAGGTTGAGTGGATTGGTCGACTGGTCCAGTCGACCAATGCACCATGCAAAAGAATTCCAAAACAGGGAATTGAAGACCCGGATCAAATCCAATCCTAAAGGGGTTTTGCACACATATCAAGTGACTTACCTAATAGGTAGAAATGCCTTCAAACCATGATAGAGAGTACTCCAAGTCCATCAACTAATCCGATCTTCATCAAGATTCAGTTTCCATAAATAGAACTTCATCATCAACTCTCATGGATTCAAAGCCAGACACCAAGTCCTCCACTGGGATGGCCCAAAGCTGACTTCTTACTTTACTTCGGGTCACTGGACCTACAAATAACAAGGTTTCCGGGTCAAGGTTAGGGCTGGGTTTTACATTCTCCCCCCCTTAAAGAAATTTCGTCCTCGAAATTGAAAGCGTACCTGTGCTTCCAAAGAGGTAAGGAAACTTCTCCTTCATGTCTTCTTCCTTCTCCCAAGAAGCTTCTTCTGAGGTATGGTTCTTCCACCGAATCTTCACCAAAGGGATGGTGCGATTCCGCAGCTGCTTGTCCTTCCTATCCAAGATTTCGCGCTTCTTCATCGTAGGTCAAATCAGCACTAAGTCCTTCAGGGCTTGCTGCAAAATGTGTTCCAGATTCTCTATGTATTTCCGGAGCATCGAAATATGAAACACATTATGAACACCAGCAAGAGGCGGAGGTAATGCTAATCGATACGCAACAGGTCCAACCTTTTCCAAAATCTCGAAAGGTCCAATGAAACGAGGGCTAAGCTTTCCCTTAACATTGAATCTCATCACACCCTTCATTGGTGAAACCTTCAGAAAAACTTTCTCTCCAACTTGAAATTCCAAATCGGTTCTTCTCTTATCAGCATAAGATTTCTGTCTTGACTGGGCAGACTTAATCCTTTCTCTTATCATATCTACCATAGCACTCGTAGCTTCAATCATCTCAGGACCTAAGACTTTTCTTTCACCTGTCTCAGTCCAGTACAAAGGTGTCCTACAAGTACTGCCATACAAAGCCTTGAATAGAGCCATGCCTATTGTTGCTTGATAACTGTTGTTATAGGCAAACTCAACCAAAGCTAGGTGTTCATCCCAATTACCACCCATATCCACCACACAAGATCTGAGCATGTCTTCCAATGTCCGAATTGTCCGCTCAGATTGTCCATCAGACTGTGGATGATGAGCTATACTCAAGTTCAATTGGGTTCCCAAAGCCTTCTGCAAACTATTCCAAAACCTTGAGGTGAACCCAGGATCACGATCAAAAACAATACTCAATGTCACACCATGCAGGCGAACCACATTATCCACGTAAAGCCTTGCTAGCTTATCCAGAGTATGAGTGATCTTCATAGGAATGAAGTGGGCTGATTTGGTCAACCTATCAACAATCACCCACACAGTGTCATTGCCTTTACTTGTCCGAGGCAAGCTAGTCACAAAGTCCATAGAGATATCCTCCCACTTCCAACTAGGAATAGGAAGAGGTTGAAGTAATCCAGATGGGGGTTGTCGAACGGCTTTCACACGTTGGCAAGTCTCACACTTGGCAACAAAATCATCAACATCAGCCTTCAAACCAATCCACCAAAAATGTTCCTTCAAGTCCTTGTACATCTTGGTGCTTCCCGGGTGTATAGTAAAGACTGACTGGTGTGCCTCCTTCAATATTTCCTTCTTAATTTCTTCGTTTGCAGGCACGCACAGTCTTCCTCTAAACAATAAAGCACCATCCATGGATATACCAAAGTCGGGGTCCGACTCAGGATTCGAAGAAATCTTCTCAACTTTGATCAAAAGTTCTTGGTCAGAACTCTGCAGAGCAACAATCTTATCTCTAAGACCAGATCTTGCCGTCATGGCAGAAAGAATAAAATCATAATTCTCAGGGACAATTTCCAAATAAAAACTCTCAATAGAAGACCACAATGGTAAACTCAAAGCATTCAAATCCAAAGTCTTCTTCTGGTTCTTCCTATACTAAGAGCATCAGCAACAACGTTTGCCTTCCCAGGGTGATACTTAATATCACAATCATAATCATAGACTAGTTCCAACCATCTCCTTTGTCTCATGTTCAACTCCTTTTGGGTAAAGAAGTATTTCAAACTCTTATGATCCGTGAAAATGGCAATCTTCTCACCGTAGAGGTAATGTCTCCAAATCTTCAAAGCAAAGACAACAGCGGCAAGTTCTAGATCGTGAGTGGGGTAATTCCGCTCATAATCTTTCAATTGCCGAGAAGCATAGGCTATGACCTTGCCATGTTGCATCAGTACGCAACCCAATCCAATCTTTGACGCATCAGTATAAACTGTCATACCACCGGAACTATCAGGTATAGTCAAAACCGGGGCACTTGTCAATCTATCTTTCAACTCTTGGAAATTCTTCTCACAGGCGTCAGACCAAACAAACTTTTCTTCTTTCCTGGTCAACTTAGTCATAGGAGCAGCCAACCGAGAAAAGTTCTCAATAAACCTTCTGTAGTAACCCGCCAATCCAAGAAAACTTCTTATTTCCGTTACCGACTTCGGTCTTTCCCAATCAGCCACAGCTTGGACTTTTTCAGGATCGACACGAATACCTTCGGCTGAAACCACATGGCCAAGGAATACTACTCTCTTAAGCCAGAAATCACACTTGCTAAACTTAGCGTACAACTTCTTTTCTTGCAACCTTTGCAAAGTGAAACTTAGATGGCTCGCATGCTCTTCTTCGCTCTTCGAATAGATCAAGATGTCGTCGATAAAAACGATCACAAACTTATCAAGCACATCGTGAAATACTCGGTTCATGAGGTCCATGAACACCGCAGGAGCATTGGTCAATCCGAAGGGCATGACCCTAAACTCGTAGTGACCATACCGTGTTCGGAAAGCTGTCTTGAAGATATCACTAAACTTCACTTTCAACTGGTGATATCCTGATCTTAAGTGAATCTTTGAGAACACAACTGCACCCTTTAACTGATCGAAGAGATCATCTATTCTAGGCAGCGGGTATCTATTCTTGATAGTCAGCTTATTCAACTCACGGTAGTCGATGCACAGGCGCATACTACCGTCTTTCTTCTTGACAAACAAGACCGGAGCTCCCCAAGGTGATACACTAGGTTGTTCGAAACCTCTATCAATGAGCTCATTCAACTGATTTTGCAACTCTTTCAACTCGGTAGGAGCCATCCTATACGGAGCTTTAGATACCGGAGCGGCACCAGGGACGAGATCAATAGAAAACTCGACATCCCTGTCTGGAGGCACTCCCGATAGATCATCAGGGAAGACATCAACAAAGTCACAGACAACCCTGACTTCATCGACTCTTTTCTCCACTTTACCCTTGCCTTCGATGAAACATCATCCACTAGGGCATAGACTTGCATCGGTGCAAAGCACCTTCTTACAAACCCTTCTCTTCTCACCATGAAATTCTAAGACCGGACTTCCACAAATATGGAACTGAATCTTCTTTGAGGAACAAAGAAACACAGCTTTGTGGGCTGTTAACCAATCAATTCCCAAAATAACATCGAAGTCCTTCATATCAAGAAGTACAAAATTGGCTTCCAAGTTTTTCTCACCAATCAAAACAGGACATTTAGATAACCCCTTATCTAGTTTCACAACAGGACCAGTAGGTGTACTAATCAATAAACAACTAGACAACTTCTCAGGGATTAGGTCAGTCTTCTTGATGAATGCAGATGACATGAACGAATGAGATGCACCCGTATCAAATAAGACAAATGCAGAAATAGAAGCAACTAACAATGTACCTGTAATCAATTCATGGCTTGGATCCTGCTCAGCACTGAAAATACTGAACACTCTACCAGAGGGAGGAGTAGGAGCACTCTTCACCACTGGAGCAGGCTGCTGGATAGGCCGCTTCGGACAGGCACGAGCGAAATGACCAGCTTGCTTGCAGTAAAAGCAAACAGGATTGCTGGGTCCAACTGGGGTAGCTGCAACAGAGGGCTTCTGAACAAAAGGCCTAGCACTTGCACTCACTGGTGGTCGGTTTCCGCCATACTGTCTAAACTGGCCGGGCTGCTGAAAACCCGAGTTCTGACCTACACTCTTAGGCTGAAAGGTAGGAGTGGGGTAGGGTGTAGGTCTCACAAAACGCCGATCATTACGATCCACCAACCCAGGGTTCCTTGGCTGCCAGGGCCTTTGCACACGTGCACTTTCCTTCTCTGTTTCTTCCAACTTCTTCGAGTTTTGCACCACTTGAGCATAGCTCACTATAGGCTGGACTGTGAGATAAGCTTTAATGACAGGGCGCAGTCCTTTGAAGAACTTCTTCACTTTGGCGAGATCGACCTTCAGAGAATCTGGAGCAAAGAAATGAAGCTCCTCAAACTTCTGTTGGTACTCCAACACAGACAAAGATCCTTGAGTGAGAACCATAAACTCAGCTTCCTTCGCATCTTTCACCGCCTCGGGGAAATAATTCATACAAAAAGCCTCTTTGAACAACTCCCAAGTTACAACTCCTGCATGCAAACCTTCCAAAACAGGCCGAGTGGAGGTCCACCATGCATCAGCTTCTTGTTGCAACTTCTCGTCAAAGAACAACCTTCGAGGCTTCCGAGCATTGCGGATGTCGGAAAGCCTTCTCCAACTCACGAAGCCACTTGTTAGGAAACAAGGGATCCTTGGTAACTCCAGTGAAAGTGGGTACTTGCATCTTCGGAAAACTCTCCATCAAAGTAGTATGAGGAGTTCCGACTAAACCTCCCGCATTCAGGATCTGCGGCATGAGGATTCACATTAGCACCAGTTCGAGTCTCATTATGCAAAGTCATGAAACCCACCAACATCTGGTTGAACCGAGCTGCTTGCTTGCTTGCATCATATTGCCCATAATATTGGCAATATCATGGAAGCTTCCAACATTCGGGGCACCGGGTATCTCATGGGTACCCCCGATCAACATTAGGTATCTCACCACCTCCATGAGGTATTTCACCACCTCCCTGAGGTATTTCACCACCTCCTTGACCACTGGATTCACCACGCCCACTTCTCAGAGTAACCATTCTGCAAAACTGAGAACATCAAAATACCGAATTTCGAAGTTTCAACATAAACCACAAGTCCAAATGATTTGAAAACTTAAATCATGCTCAAATATATCCATATAGTCATCAAACAATAATCCATAAGGCAAAAATCACATTTTCCAAAAATTCAACAACAAAAGAGGTCTCTGTGACCATTGGTCGAGTGATTGGTCGATCGACCCAAACGACCAATGAGTCGACCAATCAAATGCAGAATCGAAAATTCGCATTATAAGCCTCATTTCCACATTCCAACTTCATTCTATCCTCTTCCAAAGGTGAGAGAGCTCTAGGGAAAGTCTCCAAAGGTTCTTCCAAGTGTTCTTGAGGTGTTTTGGTGCTTCAACAACAACACAACAACACACAATCATCACAAACAAGGTAAATCTCTCATTCTTTCTTCCATTTTCATCTTCTCATGCTTGCATTTCAATCAAAACCATGCTTTGCTTGCATCCAATGCTAGAAATCATGCTTAGGAATACTTAAAAACATATTCCCTAGGTTTTAAACACAATGCCATGCATAGACAACAAGTTCTAACATATTGATGTTCATCTCGCAACGTTTTCATACCGAAATCGTTATGTTTAGAAAATTTTCGTTTTCTCACAAACCGCTTGAAATTTCCGCACGAAATCAAATGCTACATGCTCAAGATGATATTGTAGGTAGGTCCATAAAATTTGATTTAACCAATTTCAACTTTTCAAAAATCCAATTTTGACCTAAATTGCAAAATCCCCAAATTTTCCTTCTTGCTGAATTTTTCGCTTTAATTCAAGTTTTCGCTTTAATTCAAGTTTTCGTTCGATTTTCTTCAAACAAACTTCATAGACATGAAATTTCAAGTATTGCGCACATGCTAGTATGTTCAAATCAAAATTTCCCCAAATTTGAAATTTTTCGAAAAATTACGAAAATACCCTTTTGGCTCAAATCTTAAAGTAGCACTAACTGGAAATGTCTCTTGTCTCTTTCACAGATACACACTATGCAGAGGGGAGGGCGAGGATGAGGTAGAGGTCGTGGTCGCATTGTAGGGGCACTTAGGGGCAGAGGTCAGGTTCCTTCAGAGCCTAGACAGGAGGTTCGGAGACCGGACATGTTCGACACACCTCAGGCTGAGTTTTTGTACGAGGCCTACTTCAGTTACTGTAACATCGAGTTGGGACGTCTACTTCACCTACGCCAGCTCAGAGTCTTTAGGATTCGGCAGAGATTCGACACGTTGCAGTGGACTCATCTCTTCACTGAGGATCTGCCGGTATACTCGGAGCTAGTGAGGTTGTTCTTCAGCAACCTTACCTACACAGAGGAGGCTCGAGGTCAAGGACATCCACTTAGACTTGTCCTAAGGAGCAGGGTCTTCCGGACTCGATTCTCTTTTCCACCCGAGCACCGGCTGAGATCTTGCAGGTTCCTTACTATCCACAGCAGTGGGTGTGGATACCTGCAAGAGCAGATTTGGACAGCCATCTGATGCCGTACGAGCTTCGCGAGATATGCTCTACGCAATGGGATAATCGTCGATGCTTCACTCCATGGACCAGCGGACGGATGATGGATTCTGCACGGATTATCGGTCGCATAGTCGGCCAAAACATTATGCCGAAGGCTGGACATCACCATCGGGTCACAGTGATGGAGGCCTTAGTCATCTACGGCATCTACATGGGCTTCGAGATCGATCTCTCCTACATCATTCAGCAGGTCATGCTGGACTTGGTTCTGCGGCCTAGCATGCGGAACCTTTGCTATGGGAGGCTACCGACCTTGATCTTCGGGCATTTCGGGGTGAGTTTCGAGGATACACCAGTGGACACCGGTTCACGGGGGATACGTCATCGGGACTCGGACCATTCGTCGATGAGACTGCAGCAGCGATCGAGAGATCTCCGGTCCGGAGGGTGAGGATGATGAGGAGTCAAAGGATGAGGATCAGGAGTCGAGGATGGAGGAGAGGATATCGGTCCCGATAGTGATGATCAGGCCGGAGATGATATAGAGATGCACGAGGCCGAGCCGGTGCATCACGAGTTTCCTTCATCACACTTCGAGGCGGTGGCCCTTCACATGCGCTTCCGGAGACTTCGGATCTTGGGGCACAGATGAGATCGATGACTTCCATGCTAGAGAGGATGGAGGTCGGACAGAGCAGATGTATGAGAGGATGGAGTCACGACAGGATAGGATAGAGCATCAGGTGACTCAGGCTAGCGGAGGAGTTCGAGCATACGAGAGATCGAGAAGATCACCTAGATAGACTGTACCCTAGGATTTTCATTTATGCATTTCAGATGTAATAGTTGTAAAAGCTTTTGAAATTAATGAAGTTCATTTTGTTTCACTTAATTATTGTATATTATGCACCTTTCTTTTCTTTGCATTAGTTACATTTATTTAAGTATAATTATGCTATGTTATTCGGAAATGTTCTGTTATGCTTCATAGGTTAAGTTTCTAATCCAAGTGTTCTATTATTCACTTCTAAGAGTAGAGGAGTCATTTCAGATCATTGACTCAGGAATGTTCAGTTATTGTCTTTTGTGGTTAGGATCCCTTCGAACCTTGGGCTCTGATACCAATCTGTCACATCCTCCCAGCCGGTACCCTATCTGGCATACCCGAGAGTGTGATCCACAGCCCGAAGATCAGGTATCGAGTAATCAACCTCCCACATAAACAATAACATAATCATGAACAATAATAATAAAAGTGCGGAAGATAAACCATAGATCCAAATAAGGAAAGAATGAATCATATATAAATCAGAGTACTAGATAAAATCAGAGTGTCTAAATCAGATAAGTAAAGTGAGGCGAAATCCCACACTACAACCAGCGGAAAAGTAGTTCTAAAAGAGAATAAGCAAGACAGAATCTAATCCCAGTAGCATGTACAATAGGTAACTAAATTGTTCTCAACTTTATAGACAACATCCCTATAAGTATAAATCTCATAAACAGCACAAGGGCGCTTCCACTCTATGGTCGGACTAAGCATCGTACGGAGTATAACCACTCACGGGATCTTCAGTGTAATTGTTGTAACCGCAATCACCTTCTTGGAGATATGCCTCTTCTCCTTGCGCTTCTTCATATGGGCCGTCATGATATTCAATACCTGTAGAATAGTCTAACAAACATTGTACAATAAAGGAATGAGTTTCAAAGAAACTCAGTAAGGCAGTTAAATCCATAATAACATAAATGGCAGGATTTCAGAACAAACATAAATGCAATATGGTATGAGACAAGCAATGAATGAATGAATCTAACTCTACGGACTCATCAACCCTACTGGTTATCCACATATGGTAAACGGGAAGCTCTCACGTCCCCTCACGGGTTGGTTACCGGTCTTGAGCGCCCGTGAGCCCAAGTCTATCCATATGCAACCCTACCAATAAATGGCCCCCACAATGTGATTCCTGTCCTCTCACGGGTTGGTTACCGGTCTTGAGCGCCCATGAATCCCCATTGCTACCACGGGTCGTTCGGTCTCAATACCCCTCCGATTAGGGTCTGACATAACGGGACATCCTAGCCAAACACTACTAGACAGTCCTAGATATGTCATCCAACAGTTTAGGAAGGTGTCCAGAGGGCATCTCCGGAAACATCCCATAATATTCCCGTAGTAGTCCAAGGACAGAAGTGTCAAAAGGACACCTCTCCTTTCCAAACCATACTTAAGCATACACATGCATCAATTCAAATCATCACATATATGGTAACTTCATATATGGAAAGAAATCAGTAATTACAATCAATTTGTATATAACTGGTAAGTAAATCATACATGAGTCAATTCAATATAAATAAGTAATGCTACTGATATCAAGTTAGTACCACAGTAGTATAACATTATAAGAATCTAATTAAAGAAATAACTTAACAAGATTCAAATATAGAAACTAGGAAATGCAATTCATGTTGTTAAAGAAGTAACCATCCTTACCTTTTATAACTTCCAAAGGAATCCTAAGAAATCAAGTAAGATCTTGACAAACTTGAGAAGAAGGTCCTAAACAAGTGTATACAACATATTAGGAAAGATCCCTAACTTAAAAGATACCAAAACATCCAAAACAGACCAATTCCGAGTTCCGGTACTCATTGGTCGAGTGGATTGGTCGATCGGTCCATCGACCAATCGATCGACCAATGCGAGACGATAACCTATAAAATCAGAGTTTTGAGATATAAAATCCGAATTTGGTGGTTCAAAAGGGTATTAATCAAGGGGTAAATTACATTAGTAGTATCCTAACATATAGGGGATCTCAAAACACTAATCAAATCAAGTCATCAAGATACAAATTAGGAAACAAAAACTTACCATAATTAGATCAATCATGGTTTTTGAAGAATTCAAGATAGAAATCAAAGACAAGAACAATAGGAGAATGAATCATTGATTCAGGTAAAGGTATCATGAAAAGCATACTTAGATCTTCAAGAAAATAGGCCTAAGAGCATAAATCTAAATAAGGAAACAAAACCTACCATATATGTAACTATCATGATTCATGAAGAAAACATGGTATGGTAGAAGAGAAACAACTAGAGATTGATAGATCATGGATCATGAAAAGAAAACACAGCAATTGACTACTAACATGATCAATATAGTAGATCTAAGGAGATCAGAATTCAAACCAAAAGATAAACAAAGACTAGATCATGGTTTGATCATGATTCCTTCAAAAGCTTGCAATGATCATGGTTAAGATCATTGTTTTAGCCATTAATCCTTAGGAAGATCATGAGAGACATGTCCAGAGATGTTTGCAATAGAGAATGCAGCATCTCCTCTACTGTCTCAACTCAAAAAGGAAAGAAAAACAGAGATGGAGAAGAAGATGAGAGTGTAGACATACCTTTGATGCAAAAGGAAGAGTTTTGACGAAGATCCGTCAAGAAAAATCACCAAGGATGCAAGGGGGATGACTTGCAGAGGTCTTTGGTTCGTTCCAAAGAGTTTGGAGGCAGAAAATACGAAGTAGACTCGAGATTGGACTTAAATAAAGCAAGCAAGACCTAATTGCCAAAGACAGCACTCATTGGTCGAGTGGATTGGTCGACTGGTCCAGTCGACCAATCAGTCGACCAATGCAGACAACAATTCCAAAACAGGGAATTGAAGACCCAGATCAAATCCAATCCTAAAGGGGTTTTGCACACATATCAAGTGACTTACCTAATAGGTAGAAATGCCTTCAAACCATGATAGAGAGTACTCCAAGTCCATCAACTAATCCGATCTTCATCAAGATTCTGTTTCCATAAATAGAACTTCATCATGAACTCTCATGGATTCAAAGCCAGATACCAAGTCCTCCACTTGGATGGCCCAAAGCTGACTTCTTACTTTACTTCGGGTCATTGGACCTACAAATAACAAGGTTTCCGGGTCAAGGTTAGGGCTGGGTTTTACATCTTAGGTAATTATATCGATAACTATCCTTACCTTGAATTGGAGAAGAGAATGGTCCAAGATCACAAGCAAGTGGCCCAAATAGCCTTAAAGTCCTAAACAAGCATATATGAAAGGTTAGAGAAGAGTTCAGAATAATTGGAGATCAAACGAATCAGAACTAGGAAAAAGTTGCTGACAACAACTCTATTGGTCGATACATTTGGTCGATAGTATCGACCAATAGTATCGACCAAATCAATTCCAGGACAGCAAGTTGGCCTTTTTGGATTCTTTCCCAGATTTGGTCTTCCGGGTCTCGGATTGACACGAAACTTGGAGGATAGTCTAAGCACAACATGGGGACACTAATTATCAAGAAACTTTCATAATCCAATGGTCCATTTGGAAATCCCCAAATCGACATATTAAGGTTGAGAGTTGTAGGTCATGGCATTGGCTACATCTCAATGCAAATTAGGGGAAAACATGGGGGATTAGGTAGGGAATCGTTTAGAAGTAACATGAAACACATATGCAAGGTATAGATTAGGTTACTCATGAGCTTCATCTCGGTTTTGGTAAATAAAGCAAGTTGGTAAGTAATAAATCATGGAAATGTGTAGTTAATGATCATGAGGTGAATCAATCATAGTCATATCGGTGAAAACATCATTGTATGGGGTTTAGAAGGTTCATGGCAAGGTGTATGCAAGGTTGTAGCACCTTGGCCATGGTCCAAACAGTAAAATAGAGAAAAGATGAGTGAGAAAGTGATTAGGAGAGAGAGAGTCATACCTTTAAAGTGGAACAAGAAAGTAGGAAGGAGTGGTTGGCAATGATTGATGAAGAAGATGCTTCACCACTACCAAGGAGGAGTTCTTGGGAGGCTCTCCCACGTTCCCAGATGTTAAAAACGCAAGAATAGGGCTCCAGTCTCGAGGAATAAATAATTAGAAAAGAATATTCCAAGAATCTTTAAATCTGGGTTCAGCAAACTTGTTGGTCGATACATTTGGTCGATAGTATCGACCAATAGTATCGACCAAAACAATTTCTGCAGAATTTCACAGAATAGTTCAGCAAATTTAGGTGTGGACTTGGAGGGCTATACAAGGTCAATTTGCATGAGGTTTTCTCCTACAGTTCACTAAGGAGGTCTAGTTTTAGGGAGTACCTTCGGATTTTGCACCGGAGTCCGTTTGATATCTCAACTGTCTCACTCTTCATCAGTGCACAGATTCTAACCTAACACTAGTAATGTACTCAAGGAAGGAGCAGCATCATCAATGTCCATAAACTGGAGTTCCGACATTACGTCATCAACCAGTAGGGCCCACAAGTCCCTCCTACCACCACTTCGGGTCTTCGGACCTACAAACACAACAATGACCGGGTCGGGTCAAGGTTAGGTAAAAGCTGGATTTTACACATCAAGCTTTATATCCTTAGGAAAAGAGAGGAGTTGAGTAGAGTGATGGTTGCAACAGAGATGCAACATCATCTCTACTGTCCTCAAATAGAGAAGGAAAGAAAAACAATGAAGAATCAAAGACAAAGAAGTAAGGAGGATGATCACATACCTTTTAGTGTAAATGCAAGAGATTTGACGAAGATCCGTCAAGAAAATTACCAAGGATGCAAGAGAGATGACTTGAAGAGGGCTCTAGTTTGTTCCAAAGAGTTTGGAGGCAGAAAATACGAAGTAGACTCGAGATTGGACTTAAATAGAGCAAGCAAAGATCTAATCAGCAAAACAGATCTCATTGGTCGATTGATTGGTCGACTGTCCCAGTTGACCAATGAGTCGACCAATCAGGACAACAAGTCCAAAACAGGGAAATGAAGGCTTAGATCAAATCCAAACATGAAGGGGTTTTGCACACACACCAAGTGGCTTACCTAGTATGTAGAAATGCCTTCAAACCAGGTCAGAGAGTACTCCAAGCCCATCAACTAAATCCATCTTCATCAAGGAGCAGTTTCCATAACTGGAACACTGTGACCAACACTCATGAATTCTAAGCCAAACACCAAGACTTCCACTGAGATGGCCCATAGTTGACTTCTTGCCTTACTTCGGGTTGTCGGACCTACAAACAACAGGAATTCTGGGTCAAGGTTAGGGCTGGGTTTCACATCATTAACAAGTAAACATGCATAACAATAATTACAACAGGTTATAAGACTATTGACATGTACAGAAAAGTAAGCAAGTCATCATAACATCAATTCAGCCATACAAGCAATTGTGTCCTTACCTATTTTAGTGGAAAAAGTATTGAAAAACGTGCCAAATCTCCCAAGCAAATACACTAACATATCCTAGAAAATCCCTATATTAAGATTATAAGGTTATATTAGGGTCTGAGAGTCGAACTGGGCAAAAACAACATCAACACAGCCTCTAGAAGTAGGCCGATTTGTTAAGGCAGTTGGTCAATTGATCAACTGCCCCACTCTCGGGTAGAATTCCAAGTCCAAAATTTAGACTTTTGGTCCCTCATCCTCAATTTGATTTTGGGTTAATCTAAGTCTAAATTATATGTTTAGAATTCTAGAGAGGTCACTTAGATTGCAGATCACATAAGGGAATAATTTAAATCCACATCATCTTCTTCGATAAGATCCTCCATTAAATCGGATATAAAATCCATCCCTTGGCATGATCTAATTGAGATAATTGATAGAAAAATGATTAAACTAATCCAAATCACTACCACAGAATTTAGAAGAAGAATAATTACTCTCTAACAAGATAAAATTCATTAGAATAAGAGAGTGGTTAAACTACCTCCACTTGGATCCAAAAGTCAAAGCAAACTCGCAAAATTCACTACAGAAAGAGGTTCTTTCTAGGGGCTCTGGCTTTACTTAGTTCATAGCAGCCTCTATCAAACAAGGTCGGACGGAGTCAGTAAGGAGCTATCTCCGAAGGTTTAATAACCAAACAATCCAAATTGAGAATCTGGATGATAAGATAACCTTCCACGCACTATAGCAGGGGCTCACGCACGAAGGGTTACTCGAGCGACTTTAGTTAGACATGCTTGAGTCATATGCAAAACTCTTGGAATGATGTCATAAACAAGCAGAGATACCATAAACAATTGAATCCCAAAAAAAGGAACATCCGGCAACAAAAGCAAGATTAAATAAAGAAAGGCCTCAACTAATCAGGAGGCTGAACATAGATCCAATCAAGGGTGGTCGGCCTGACTAGGCGGAAATAACAGACATGCATGTTCTGTTAAACATCAGAAGATCAGAAATCTTGATGCAGATTAAAGATCAAGGAACTCTCAAATGGCCAAGCAAGCTCTATTCTCGACCAGAAGAACGTGATAAAAGCAAATAATGTGAATTTCACAAAGATCACAGACACTGGACAGATGATTGCCGGTTGCTGAAAATGGAAATTGAGAAGCTAATTTCTCAAGGACAACTAAAGAAATATGTTCGGCCAACCTAGAGAGGTCAACAACAAACAAAAGAAAATAAAAAGAGATTGAGATCTCCAAGTAGGGAGAGGTACAAAAATCATAACAAAAACCGACCAAAGGAGGGAGGTGGTGATCGGAACGTTCTCCAATATATACAGTGTTTGGTGGCCCAATAGAAGAATCAGCCAGACAAGCCAAGAGAAAGGCTCGGTACATAGGAAATGCCAAACTTGAAAAGCCTATTAACAAATTCCATAAGAGCCAATCACCTTTATGGCCAAATATATGCAAGGAGTAAAGACTCCCCATGATGATGCTCTAGTAATCAATGTCATCTTAGCTGGAACAGAGGTCCACCGAGTTCTAGTGGATACAGGTTCCTCAGCAGATATTCTGTCATTAGAAGCTTTTAGAAAGCTGAAACTGGATGAGAGTATGCTCGTCCCATGTGGAACACACCTTTACGGTTTCATTGAATCCTCAACCTGTGCAGAGGGAACCATCAGACTGGATCTCCGCATTAGCGAATACCCTAGAGATAAGGTCATTCGGAGTCAAATTTTATGGTTGTTCGAGATTTGTCAGCTTATAATATAATTTTGGGACGACCTACCGTTTGCACTTTGGAAGTAGTAGTATCATCCCTGCATATGAAGATGAAGTTCCCAACTAAGAATGGGATAGGGGAATGCAGCGCCGACCAGAAAGGAAGTTGACAAAGTTATGTCAATTATATGAGGAAGAGAGCGTAACAAATTTGATCATGTCGGTCGAAATTAGAGATGAAGAAGCTATGCAAAGAGCAGAGCTACTGGAGGAACTAGAAAAAATTTGCCTTAATCCTGAACAAGAAAATCAAGGAACCATGATTGGAGCAGAACAAGAGGCAAAGTTTAAAGCTAAGTTAACCTAATTTTTGCAAGAAAATTCAGACGTCTTTGCCTGGTCGGCAGAAGACATGCCTGGAATTGATAGAAGAGTGGCCAAACACAAGTTGAACATCAATATTGAAGTAATTCCGATACTCCAAAAAAGGAGGAATTTTTCTTTAGAAAAACACGAAGCAATCCAAATAGAAGTACAAAAGCTTAAACAGTCAAGATTCATTAACCCATTGACCACCCAATTTGGTTGGCTAATGTGGTAATGGTGAAAAAGGCAAACAGAAAATGGAGAATGTGCACAGATTATACCGACCAAAATAAAGCATGCCCAAAAGATTGCTATTCGCTGCCAAGATAGACCTCCTCATTGATGCAACCGCGGGACATGAGATTTTGAGTTTTATGGATGCCTATTCAGGGTATAATCAAATTTTAATGCATCCAGATGATGAAAAACATACAACATTTATGACCGACAGTGACAATTACTACTATAAAGTAATGCCCTTCGATCTAAAATATGCAGGGGCAACTTATCAGAGGGCAATCAACAAATATTCGAACAGCAGATAGGCAAAAACATGGAAGTATATGTGAAATCAAACCCTAGCCTAACCCTAACCTTGACCCAGAAACCTTGATGTTTGTAGGTCCGAAGAGCCGAAGTGGAGGAAGAAGCCAACTATGGGCCCTCTCATTAGAAGATATGGTGTTTGACTCCAAACCCATGGAGATTGATGATGGTGTTCCATACTTGGAAAATTATCAGTGTTTGATAAGAAACTGCACCTTGAAGAAGGGGAGTTTAGTTGATGGACCTAATGCACTCCCGGACTTGAATTGAAGGTAATTCTCTGACCTAGACTAGTCATTTGAGATGTAGGAAGAAGTCCCTTTGATTTTGAGTTGATCTTGGCCTCCATTTCCTTGTCTGAAGTTGCTATCCTAGATTGGTCGACTACCCTGTCGACCAAGCCAGTCAGCCAACTACTTTATAAATCCGAGAATCTTTGGTTTTTATGTCATTTTAGGATCTAATTAAGTGGACTTCGTAGTTATAACCCTATTCTATTGCTAGAACCCTCTGAGAATGTGGGAAGACTCCCCTTAGGCCTCTCCTTGGTATTGGTGAAGTGCTCTTGCAAGATTCCTTGATTTTCTTCTCTAAGTTCATCTCCAAGTTATGTAATCCCTCATTCTCTCTCTAATCTACTCTTGTCTCATCTTATTCTTGCTGTTGGACAATGAAGAAGGTGCTGCAACCTTGCAACCACCTATTTTATTGTCTCTTTGCATTTGTATAAACCCCCTTCTATTCTATCAATGCTATGCATCTCATGTTGATTCTTAACCTTGCTTTCTTATGATTTTCTATCATGACAACATGATTTCTTTCCTAAATTGATTTCTCTAGCATACTAGGTCTGATTATATGTTAGTAATTATCTCTAATCTATTGCTCCTCATCCTATTGATTGAATCCCTGATTTCTCTTTGCATATATGGTTGATACCATTGAAGAGCATGGTTTTACCAAATTAGAAAGTTAGGGTTTTAAATTGGAAAGTCTTGATTTGATCCTTGTTTAATGTTAAATCTTCATTAGATAGTCTTAGTATACTATTCTTAACATTCCTTTCAAGTTTCAGAGTGATTCGAGTCCCGAAAGCTCGGTTTTGGATCAGATTTCTCATTTCAGCCCCGTTACTGTTCATCTAGTCGACTGCCTGGTCAACTGAGTCAGTCGACCAAGCCAGTCAGCCAGGTGAGGACAGCATTGGTGCTTTCATCCGATTCGATCCTCTTGACCTCCGATTTTCTTGATTTCTTTGTTGATATTGCATCTATGATTGTCTAGGGTTCCTGTAAAATCCAGCTTTTACCTAACCTTGACCCGACCCGGTCATTGTTGTGTTTGTAGGTCTGAAGACTCGAAGTGGTGGTAGGAGGGACTTGTGGGCCCTATTGGTTGATGACGTAATGTTGGAACTCCAGTTTATGGACATTGATGATGCTGCTCCTTCCTTGAGTACATTACCAGTGTTAGGTTATAATCTGCGCACTGATGAAGAGTGAAACAGTTGAAATATCAAACGGACTACGGTGCAAAATCCGAAGGTACTCCCTAAAACTAGACCTCTTGAGTGAACTGTAGGAGAAAACCTCATGCAAATTGACCTTGTATAGCTCTCCAAGTCCGCACCTAAAGTTGCTGAACTATTCTGTAAAATTCTGCAGAAACTGTTTTGGTCGATACTATCGACCAAATGTATCGACCAACAAGCTTGTTGAACCCAAATTTAAATATTCTTGGAATATTCTTTTCTAATTATTTATTCCTCGAGACTGGAGCCATATTCTCGCGTTTTTAACATCTGGGAACGTGGGAGAGCCTCCCAAGAACTCCTCCTTGGTAGTGGTGAAGCATCTTCTTCATCAATCATTGCCAACCACTCCTTCTTACTTTCTTGTTCCACTTTAAAGGTATGACTCTCTCTCTCCTAATCACTTTCTCACTCATCTTTTCCCTATTCTACTGTTGGGACCATGGCCAAGGTGCTGCAGCCTTGCATACACCTTGCCATGAACCTTCTAAGCCCCATACAATGATGTTTTCACCGATATGACTATGATTGATTCACCTCATGATCATTAACTACACATTTCCATGATTTATTGCTTACAACCTTGCTTTATTTACCAAAACTGAGATGAAGCTCATGAGTAACCTAATCTATACCTTGCATATGTGTTCCATGTTACTTCTAAACGATTCCCTACCTAATCCCCCATGTTTTCCCCTAATTTGCATTGAGATGTAGCCAATGCCATGACCTACAACTCTTAACCTTAATATGTCGATTTGGGGATTTCCAAATGGACCATTGGATTATGAAAGTTTCTTGATAATTAGTGTCCCCATGTTGCGCTTAGACTATCCTCCAAGTTTCGTGTCAATCCGAGACCCGGAAGACCAAATCTGGGCAAGAATCCAAAAAGCCAGCTTGCTGTCTTGGAATTGATTTGGTCAATACTATCGACCAAATGTATCGACCAATAGAGTTGCTGTCAGCAACTTTTGCCTAGTTCTGATTCGTTTGATCTCCAATTGTTCTGATTTCTTCTCTAACCTTTCATATATGCTTGTTTAGGACTTTAGGCTATTTGGGCCACTTGCTTGTGATCTTGGACCATTCTCTTCTCCAATTCAAGGTAAGGATAGTTATCGATATAATCACCTAAGATATGGAATTTTGACTTGGTATCCCTAACTTAGTAAATATAGTTTCTATTTCATATTCTTATCATGTTAGACTTGCTACATATGTCTTTCAACAGTAACTTTGTGTTTACATTATGATTTTTCAATGTCTTATCATGTTTATCAATTTCAATATATGATGACTTATGTCAATATCATGAATTGAATGTTTATTATGATGTTGTATCTTTTGAACTGATATGATGAACTTAGGCATGTGATTGCTTAAGTATAACTTGGGATTGAAGGGTACCCTACTGGTGCTTCTGTCCTTGGACATCGGAGGGAATAGTATGGGATGTTCTTTGAAGGTGTCCATCGACGCTTCCCGGATTATTGAATGACATACGTAGGACTTGTCTAGATGTATGGCTAGGATGTCCCTATCATATCAGACCTAATTCGGAAGGGCATTGAGACCGAACAACCCGTGGTAGTAGTGTGGATTGTGGGCGCTCAAGACCGGTACCCACTCCGTGAGAGGACATAAATTGCATTACGGTTACCCGAAAGGGGCCATGTATTGGTAGGGTTGCAAATGGCTAGACTTGGGCTCACGGGCACTCAAGACCGGTGAAATGATCCGTGAGAGGGACGTGAGAGCTTCCCGTTTACCATTTGTGGATGACCAATAGGGTTGATGAGTCCGGTGAGTAATATCCGTGACTCTAGTGTGAAGGATACCGGAAAGGATCCCGAGAGGGGAGGAATGGACGTATCTGGAACTGACATGATATGATTAAGTAGATGACTTGCATTGGCCTAGGCTATAACTTGACATGCGCCAATACTTAGACCAAATGGTGATGTGAGAGAGTGGTGACCGAAACCCCCAACCATGGATTTGTCCGAGAGGGATGCAGGACCCAATTTCCCCCGGTGATGAGTGACTGAGACTACCTAAAGAAGTATGGTGCTATGACTTAAAGCATGTCTACCATAGATGACCAGCATACTTAGAGTAAAATCATATTGCATTATATGCTTCATATCATCTGCATCATGTTATGATTATCTTGTGGTTTATGTGTGATGGAATAACTTCCTTGCTGAGTTCTTTTGAACTCATTCCTTTTCTGTTGCAATATTTTGTTAGGCTATTCTTCAGGTGATTACTCTGATGGCACCCTCCCTGAGGCGGAGCCGGATACCTCATACTACTATCCGGAGGCTAGCTATATTGGAGACTTCGGTGACCATACCGAAGAAGATCACCTGGCGTACCAGGGTTAGCCCTGGAGTTGTATGGGAGCAGTCATGTTGGATCTCCATGGTCCTCAACTTTGAAGAGGACATATCCATTTTGGAGGAGACTTATGAGTAGTTACCCCTTCTTTCTGTGACAGTTAAACTTAGAAGAATTGTAATAACTTTAACTTATCTTCATAACTTGAGACTTGTACTTAACTAGATTTTTGACCTCACTTCCGCATGGTGAAGGAGTGGATTCCGCCCACTGCCTTCTTAAATTATCTGATTTGATATTTATTTCCGCACTCTGATTATCCATGATATCTTATTCCTGAATTCTATTTTATTGATTGTAGCTTAATATTGATTGTTCATGATTACGTTATTGTCGATGTGGCTGATGTGGTCTCTGAACTATGGATCTTCGGGGCTGTGGATCACATCCCGGGTATGCTAGATAGGGTACCGGCTGGGTGGATGTGACAGTTCCAGTACTAACTTTGGGACCATTCTATTTGATCTCCAGACTATCTTTGGTTTGAATTAAGGTAAGGATGGTTGTTACCATAATTATACAGATTGTGTGAATCTTGTTTCTATTTTGGGAACTCCTTAGATTCACTTTTATTATTGTATTTCTTAATGTTGTATTACTCCTGTAAGTACTTCAAGTACAAAAGTACTATGTTTATGTATTCTTTGTTATTAGGAATATTTATTCTTGT
This sequence comes from Hakea prostrata, assembly GCF_041222555.1. Classification (NCBI taxonomy): domain Eukaryota; kingdom Viridiplantae; phylum Streptophyta; class Magnoliopsida; order Proteales; family Proteaceae; genus Hakea; species Hakea prostrata. The sequence continues at coordinate 35,846,187 of NC_142601.1, read as the reverse complement.
CATTACATATTGGATTGATCATGTTATTTGTATCTTTCTATATAATGATATATCGGTAGTGTATGATATGATTGAATTGGGAATGTGATTGATTAAGTATGATTTGGGATTGGGGAATGTCCTTTTGACATTTCTGTCCTTGGACATTAGTGGGAATATAATGGGATATTTCCGATGGTGCCCTTTGACACTTTCCCGGATTATTGGATGTCATACCTAGGGCTTGTCTAGCAGTGTTTGGCTAGGATGTCTGTGAAACCCAGCCCTAACCTTGACCCGGAAACCTTGTTGTTTGTAGGTCCGACAACCCGAAGTAAAGCAAGAAGTCAGCTATGGGCCATCCCAGTGGAAGACTTGGTGACTGGCTTTGAATCCATGAGTGTTGATGACAGTGTTCTATTTATGGAAACTGAATCCTGACGAAGATCGGATTAGTTGATGGACTTGGAGTGCTCTCTATCATGGTTCGAAGGCATTTCTACCTATTAGGTAAGTCACTTGGTGTGTGTACAAAACCTCTTTATGTTTGGATTTGATCTGAGCCTTCAATTCCCTGTTTTGGACTTGTTGTTCTGATTGGTCGACTGATTCCAATGGGTTCTGTCTTTGCTAATTAGGACTTGCTTGCTCTATTTAAGTCCAATCTCGAGTCTACTTCGTATTTTCTGCCTCCAAACTCTTTGAACGAACCAAAGACCTCTGCAAGTCATCTCCCTTGCGTTCTTGGTGTTTATCTTGATGGATCGTCGTCAAAACTCGTGTTCTTACACAAAAAGGTATGTCTACACCGTCTTCTTCTTCTTCATCTTTGTTTTCTTTCCTTTTTGGGTTGAGACAGTAGAGAAGATGCTGCATTCTCTATTGCAAACATCTCTGTACTTATCTCTCATGATCTTCCTAAGGATTAATGGCTAAAGCAATGTTCTTAATCATGATCATTGCAAGCTTTTGAAGGAATCATGATCTAAATCATGATCTTGTCTTCGTTCATCTTTGATTTAAATTGTGATATTCTCAGATCTATTTTATTGATCATATTAGTAGTCAATTGCTGTGTTTTCTTTACATGATCCATAATCTATCAATCTCTAGTTATTTCTCTTTTATCATACCATGATTTCTTCAAGAATCATGACTGATACATCTATGGTAAGTTTTGTTTCCTTATTTAGATCCATGTTCTTCAGTCTTAGATCTATTTTTTTAAAGATGTATGCATGCATTTCATGATTTCTTTATCACAATCAATGATCCATCATCCTATTGTTCTTGTCTATGATTTGTACTTTGAATTCTTCAAGAACTATGATTGATCTAATTATGGTAACTTTTGTTTCCTAATTTGTAACTTGAAGACTTGATTCGATTAGTGTTTTGAAGTCCTCTATATACTAGGATGCTACCATTGTAGTTTACCCCTTGTTTGGTACCCTTTTGAACCACCAAATTCGATTCTTAAAACTCTGATTTTGAAGGCCACTGTCTCTTTTGGTCGACTGAGACAGTAGACCAATCCAATAGACCAATGAGTACAGCAACTCCAGATTTGGTCTGTTTTGGATGTTTTGATATCTTTCCTTTTAGGGATCTTTCCTAATATGTTGTATACACTTGTTTAGGACCTTCTTCTCAAGTTTGTCAAGATCTTACTTGAATTCTTAAGATTCCTTTGCGAGTTATATAAGGTAAGGATGGTTACTTCCTTAACAACATAAATTGTGTATCTTAGTTGCTATATTTGAATCTTGTTAGTTTATTTCTTTAATTAGATTCTTGCAATGTTATACTACTATTGTACTGTCTTGATATCAGTAGCATTACTTGTTTATATTAAATTGACTCATTGATGATTTACTTACCAGTTTTATACAAGTTGAATGTTATTATTGATTTCTTTCCATATATGAAGTTACCATATATGTGATGTTATGGATTGATGCTTGTGTATGCTTAAGTATGGTTTGGAAAGGGGAGGTGTCCTTTTGACACTTCTGTCCTTGGACAACTACGGGAATATTATGGGATGTTTCTGGGGATGTCCTTTGGACACCTTCCTAAACTGTTGGATGACATATTTAGGGCTGTCTAGTAGTGTTTGGCTAGGATGTCCCGTTATATCAGACCCTAATCGGAGGGGTATTGAGACCGAACGACCCGTGGTAGCAATGGGGATTCATGGGCGCTCAAGACCGGTAACCAATCCGTGAGAGGACAGGAATCACATTGTGGGGACCATTTATTGGTAGGGTTGCATATGGTTAGACTTGGGCTCACGGGCGCTTAAGACTGGTAACCAACCCGTGAGAGGACATGAGAGCTTCCCGTTTACCATATGTGGATGACCTATAGGGTTGATGAGTCCGTAGTCAGGGACTATGAGGACTCTAGTGTGAAGGATACCGGAAAGGATCGCCAGGGGCGAGGAATGGACGTATCTGGATCTGACTTGATGTAACTGAGTAGGAGACTTGCATTTGGCTAGGCTTTGACCCTGACATGCAGCAGTACTTAGACCAATGGTAATGTGAGAGAGCGGTGACCTATACCCCCAGCCATGGAATGTCCCGAGGGATGCCGGACCCACTACCAAACGACATTGTGTGATGAGACCTCCCAAAGAAGTATGGTGCTATGACTTAAAGCATGTCTGCCAATAGAGACCATCATACATAGAGTTAGATTCATACATTCATTGTTTGTCTCATACCATATTACATTTATGTTTGTTTTGAAATCCTGCTATTTATGTTATTATGGATTTAACTGCCTTACTGGGTTTCTTTTGAAACTCACTCCTTTTGTACCATATCTTTTGTTAGACTTCTCTACAGGTTCGGATTACTATGATGGTACGTATGAGGAAGAGCAAGGTGAAGAAGATGAAGAAGAGCCGACTGAAGATGTGGATTAGATTCTCTTGTTTCTTTTAGACTTATCTTTTACTTTACTTGTATTAGCTTAGAGCTTTACTTAGATTTTGATCTACCTTTCGCATATGTTGTGGAGTATATTTCCGCTATACTCTACTGTTGCCTTTTTATTTGGTATCATGTTTTCCGAACTCTGATATTCTTAGTGATTGTTCTGAGATCTTTTCCTGAATTTTATTATTAACTTATTAGAATACAATGATTTGTTCTTGCTTTTGATTATGTTATTGTGCTAAATGGATATGATCGTTCCTAAACTTGATCTTTTGGGTTGTGGATCACTTCCCCAGGTAATCCAGATAGGGTACCGGCTGGGGGGATGTGACGATGTCCTTGTCGTATCAGACCCAATTCGGAAGGGTATTGAGACCGAACGACCCGTGGTAGCAATGTGGATTTTTGGGCACTCGAGACCGGTGTGTTATATCCGTGAGAGGTCATAGATCACATTGTGGATACTCGTGAGAGGCCATTTATTGGTAGGGTTGCAAATAGTAGACTTGGGCTCACGGGCGCTCGAGATCGGTGAGTTATATCCGTGAGAGGATGTGAGAGCTTCCCATCTATTATTTTTTTATGACCAATAGGGTTGATGAGTCCGTAGTCCGAGTTGGTTGTAGCCATAGGATACGTTAACTCTAGTGCGAAGGATATCAGAAAGGATCCCGAGAGGGGAGGAATGGAAGTATCTGGATCTGAGTTGATATGACTAAGTAGATGACTTGCATTGGGCTAGGCTTTACCTTGACATATGCCAATACTTAAACAAAATGGTGATGTGAGAGAGTGGTGACCTAAACCCCAGCCATTGATTTGTCCAAGAGGGATGCATGACCCATTACCAACCGATGATGAGTGATTTGAGACTTTTCCCAAAGAAGTATGGTGCTATGACTTAAAGCATGTTTGCCATAGATGTGAAATCCAGCCCAAACCTAACCCGAACACCCTATTTTTTTTGGGTTAAAGAAAGGCTTGTTTAATGTTAGACCTTAACTTTTAGACCTTGATTTCAGTGTTTTTATCGTTGGAAGCCTTAGGAAGTCATGTCCGACCTTTTTCCTTAGAGTAGACCCAATATCCCGAAGTGAAGGAAGAAGTCCTTGTGGGCCCTCTTTATGGAAGACATGGTGTTTGACCCGAAACCCATAGACATTGACGATGATACCCCTTACTTGAGTACATTGTCAGTGTTTAGTGAAAACCTGCGCATTGAAGAGGGGTGAACTATTTGAAGTACCTAATGAACTCCCGTGCACAATCAGAATATATTTCCCGAAACTAGACTTCTTGATTGACTTGTAGGAGAAAACCCCACTCAATTTGACCCCTTATAGCCCTCCGAATCCCTGTCTGAAGTTGCTGAACTATTTCTGGATTTTCTGCTGAAACCTGTTTTGGTCGATTCTCTTTGGTCGATGCCATCAACCAAAGAGCATTGACCAAAGTTTCCCAAATTCGAGTAAAAGTGCTGTTGGAATATTCTATCATCTATATATGCTAGCATCATGTTTTGAGCCCTATTACACGCATTTAGACTATTGAGAATGAGAGTGGAGCTTCCCAAGGCACTCTCTTGGTATTTATGAAGGATTCTTGCCCCCAATCATTGCAATCATTGTCTCCCTTCTCCAACTATCATCTTCTATGGTATGATTCTCTCTCTTGCTCTCTATCCTACCCACTTCTCTTCTTCTTTTTACTGATGAGACCATGGCCAAGGTGCTGCAACTTTGCAAACACCTTGCCATGAATGTCTCTTCCCATTTATACTTGCTTTTCCTTCATTCTTGCTATGCCTCACTTGCATCTTGATCCTTGCATATGCATTACCATGATTCTTTGCTTAACAACTTGATTTCTTATGCTAGACTGAAATGTGGAGTATGATTAGCCTAACTTTTGGCTTGCAATTGATTGTAATCTTGTTCCTAACCCATTCCCCAACTTATTCTCTAGCTTCCCTTTCAATTACATCGATTTCTCATGAATGCTAGGATTCTTGTCTTTAGAACACAGGATCTCAATTTGGGGGTTTTCGTTTGGACCATTGGATTGTGATAATACTTGCTAGGTAGTGTTCTTACATTGTTATTAATCATCCCTCCAAGTTTCGGATTGATCAGAGCCTCGGAAGATCGATTTCGGACCAAATCACCAAAATCCAACTTGCTGTCCGAAACCACTTTTGGTCGATCCTCTTTGGTCAATGCCATCAACCAAGGAGCATTGACCAAACATGCTGCTGACAACAACTTTGCTCCGTTGACCCGTTCGACCTTCAATCTTCCTGATTTCTTCTCTAATCTCTTATTTATGTTTGTTTAGGGTCTTAACACTATTATTGGATCATTCCTTTGTGACTCTTGGATCATCATCGACTCAACTTAAGGTAAGGATGGTTATCGCCATAAATACATAGGCTATATACTTATGTCTTGATGCTCATAACTTAGTGAACATATGTCACATCCACCCAGCCGGTACCCTATCTGGCATACCCTGGAATGTGATCCACAGTCCAAGGATCAAGCATCGAGGGACCATGCCTCCCACATACGCGATAACACAATCATGAACAATAATAATCAAGGTAAAAGCAATAAATAATAGATATCATGAATAAGATAAGATCAACTAATCAGAGTGCAGAAATAAAATAATACCAAGTGGATAAGTGAAATCATGAGAATGAGAAAATGAGTAAAAGTCACTCTCTCAAGGCAGCGGAAAAGTAGTTAAATCAAGCTAAGTTACAATCCATGTTTAAAGGGTAATTCAAAGAAAGTTAATTACATATCCAAAATGTTTAACAATAGTCCAAGGAAATGGGGCACTAGACAAAGGTCTCTTCTATCCTAACGATCGTCTCCTCATAGGTGTGGACGAAGAAAGCCCAGCACGGCCGCTCCCTCACCAAAGTTGGGCTAACCTTGGTACGCAGAATAATCCTCTTCGGCACCATAGCTTTGATCTTCACTGTAGCTACCACTCGGAGGATAGTATGAGGAATCAAAGTCCATCTCGTAGAGTGTGCCATCGGAGTCTTCAATACCTGCGGGAAAATCTAACAACATTTGCACAAAAGGTGTAACATCCAACCCAAACCTGGCCCGGACACCCTATTTATTTTGGGATAAAGAAAGATTTGTTCAATTTTAGACCTTAAAAGTTGGACTTTAATTTCAATATTATTATCTTTGAAAACCTTAGGAAGCCATGTCAGACCTTTCCCTTAGGGTAGATCTGTAATGTCTGGCCTTATCCTAACCTTGACCCGGCCCGGGACCTGTTATGTTTGTAGGTCCGAAAACCCGAAGTGGGGGAAATGAGACTTGTGGAGCCTTTTGGTTGAAGACATGGTGTTTTACCCGAATCCATGGACATTGACGATGATGCCCCTCACTTGAGAGCATTGTCAGTGTTAGTTTTGAATCTGCGCACCGAGGAGGGGTGAATTAGTTGAAATACCAAATGAACTCCTGTGCTCAATCTGAATATATTTCCCGAAACTAGACTTCTTAATGGACTTGTAGGAGAAAACCCCACTGCATTTGACCCCATATAGCCCTCCAAATCCCTGTCCGAAGTTGCTGAACTATGTCTGGCAAATCCTGCTTGCGCATCGAAGAAGGTGAGCTTAGTTAGTGGACCTAATAAACTCCCATGCTTGATCCAAAAGTATTTCTGGAAACTATACTTCTTGATTGACTTTTAGGAGAAAACCTCACTCAATTTGACCTTGTATAGCCCTCCGAATCCCTGTTCGAAGTTGCTGAACTATTTCTGGATTTTCTGCTGAAACCTGTTACCTGTTTTGGTCGATGCCATCAACCAAGACCATTAACCAAAGTTACCCAGAATTGAGAAAAAGATGCTTTTTGGATATTCCTTCATCTATTTAAGTGAAACCTCGAACCTAGAATGATATTTTACTCATTTCAACACCTGAGAGCGTGGGAAGGCTCCTCTTAGGCTCCTCTTTGGCTTGGGTGATGATCTTCTACAATAATCATTGTCTCTTTTCTCCAACTATCATCTTCCAAGGTATGATTCTCTCTCTTGCTCTCTATTCTACTCACTTCCCTTCTGCTTTTACTGATGAGACCATGGCCAAGGTGCTGCAACCTTGCAAACACCTTGCCATGAACGTCTCTTCCCATTTATACTTGTTTTTCCTTCATTCTTGCTATGCCTCACTTGCATCTTGATCCTTACATATACATTACCATGATTCCTTGCTTTACAACTTGATTTCTTATACTAAACCGAGATGTGGAGTATGATTAGTCTAATCTCTGGCTTGCAAATGATTGTAATCATGTTCCTAACCTATTACCCAACTAATTCTCTAGCTTCCCTTTCAATTCCATCAATTTCTCATGAATGCTAGGATTCTTGTCTTTAGAACATAGGACATAAATTTGGGGGTTTTCATTTGGACCATTGGATTGTGATAATACTTGCTAGGTAGTGTTCTTACATTGTTATGAATCATCCCTCCAAGTTTCGGATCGATCCGAGCCCCGGAAGACCCATTTCGGACCAAAATTCCCAAAACCCACTATTCTGTCCCGAAGAGAATTTTGGTCGATCCTTTTGGTCGATACCATCGACCAAGGACCATCGACCAAAGTTGTTGCTGACAGCAACCTTGGCCAGTTTTGATCCAATTGACATCCGATCTTCCCGACTTCTTCTCTAACTTATTATTGATGTTTGTTTAGGGTCTTAACACTTTTGGACTAATTCTTGGTATTCTCAATTCATCATCAACTCAACCTAAGGTAAGGATGGTTATCTCCATAAACATATAGATCATCAACTTATGATTTATGTCCTTATTTATGAATAGAATCTCTTGATTACTTTTAATCTTTATAAGACTGTTATATATGTGTTAGAACAGTAGTATTGAAATCTTTACACTCTTGTCATGATACATTACTATTCTTGTTTACTTATGTCTATGATGATTCATTTCAATATCATGATTTAACTTGTATTATGAAGATGTATTGGATGCATGAGAAGTGATGAACTTGAATATGTGATTGCCTATGTATAACATGGGATTGGGGAGTGTCCTATTGATGCTTCTGTCCTTGGGCACCGGAGGGAATAGTATGGGATGTTCTCCGAAGGTGCCTATCGACTCTTTCCCAGGTTATTGGATGACATACATATGACTGTCTAGTTGTTTGGCTAGGATGTCCCTGTCGTATCAGACCCGAATCGGAAGGGCATTGAGACCGAACGACCCGTGGTAGCAGTGGGGATTTGTGGGCACTCAAGACCGGTAACCAACCCGTGAGAGGTCATAAATCTCATTGTGGGAGCCATTTATTGGTAGGGTTGCAAATGGATAGACTTGGGCTCACGGGTGCTCAAGACCGATAACCAACCAATGAGAGGACGTGAGAGCTTCCCGTTTACTATTTGTGGATGACCAATAGGGTTGATGAGTCCGTAATTCGGGATTACGCTGACTCTAGTGTGAAGGATACCGGAAAGGATCGACGGGGGCGAGGAATGGACGTATCTGGATCTGAGATGATATGACTGAGTAGATGACTTGCACTGGGCTAGGCTTTACTGTGACATGCGCCAGTAGTTATACCAAATGGTGATGTGAGAGAGCGGTGACCGATCCCCTTACCATGGTTTTTGAGATGACTTTACCGATATTCCCCTGGCATTCCCAAGATATGGAATGGGAGAGTGACAGACGATCCAAAGAAGTATGGTGCTATGATTTAAAGCATGTCTACCTTAGAGACCAGCATTCATAGAGTTAGAACCATACTTGCATCATGTGTTCCATATCATATTGCATCATATTATGGCTTGTATCATATGGTTTATATTTTATGGAATGACTACCTTGCTTAGTTCTTTTGAACTCACTCCTTTTTGCAACATATTTTGTTAGACTTTTCTACAGGTACTACCACTGTTGACTGTGGCAGTCAACCCTCTGGAGGCTGAGTTGAAGACTTGTATCATACTGGTGGCGATGAACCAGTTGATAAAGACGAGTAGACCAAGATCGGGACTTGTTTGTAGCAGTTCAATGTTATATTTGTGTGTCAGGGATGGGATGTCGCCTCATTCCCTTTTTAACCTTTTTTATTTGAATTGTTGGGACTATAGCTTAGTTGTTTCACTTGTTATTTGGTGAATCGGATGTAACCTTTACTTTTAGTCGTTTCATCTTCCGCTAATATTATAGGATGGGTTTACTCCCGCCTTTTCACACTTGATTGTTTATACTAATGAAATCCTTTCCGCACTCTGATGTTATTTGTGAATCCTTCTAAGGTACTTTCTCGACTTTTATTATTAAATTATTTGAATACAAGGAATTGTTCTTGCTTTTGATTATATTATTGTGCTAAGTGACTATGATCGTTCCTAAACTTGATCGGCGGGACTGTAATTCACTCCCCGGGTAATCTAGATAGGGTATCACCTTGGTGGATTTAGGGCAGGATGTGACAAAAGGAATGAGTTCAAAGAACTCAGCAAGGTAGTTATTCCATAATTTAAAATCATACAAATACAGATCATAACATAATGCAATGTGATATGAGACATATGATACAAATATGTTTCTAACTCTATGAATGCTAGTCTCTATGGTAGACATGCTTTAAGCCATAGCACCATACTTCTTTGGGTCGTCAGTCACTCTCCCTCAACCAATTCCGTATCTTGGGACTGCCGTAGTAATTGGGTAAAGTCCTCTCAAACCATGGTAGGGGATTCGGTCACCACTCTCTCACATCACCATTTGGTATAAGTATTGGCGCATGTCACGATAAAGCCTAGCCCAATGCAGGTCATCTACTTAGTCGTATCAACTCAGATCCAGATACGTCCATTCCTCGCCCTAGGCGATCCTTTCTGGTATCCTTCACACTAGAGTCAGCGTAATCCCTGATTACAGACTCATCAACCCTATTGGTCATCCACAAATAGTAAACGGGAAGCTCTCACGTCCTCTCACGGATTGGTTACCAGTCTTGAGGGCCCGTGAGCCCAAGTCTAGCTATTTACTGGTCTTGAGCGCCCATCCAACCATACACTACCACGGGTCGTTCGGTCTTAATGCCCTTCTGATTCGGGTTTGACACGACAAGGACAATCCTAACCACACAACTAGACAATCCTATGTATGTCATCCAATAACCCGGGAAAGTGTCGATAGGCACCTTCGGAGAACATCCCATAATATTCCCTCCAATGCCCAAAGACAGAAGCATCAATAAGACACTTCCCAATCCCAAGTTATACTTAGGCAATCACATACTCAAGTCCATCATATCTCATACATTTGATACATCATCATGATACAAGTTAAATCATAATATTGAATTGATCCATCATGAATATAAGTAACAAGAATAATAAATCATTATGACAAGAGTATATCAATTCACAATACTACTGTTCTAAAACATGTATTGCAGTCCTATAATAATCAGAAGCAATTAAGAGTCTATGTTTACTAAGTATAAGCACCAAACATAAGTTCATGGCCTAAGTGTTTATGGAGATAAGCATCCTTACCTTAGGTTGAGTTGATGATGAATCAAGAATTACCAAGGAATGATCCAAAAGTAGTGTTAAGACCCTAAACAAACATAAATAAGAAGTTAGAGAAGAAATAGGGAAGATCGAATGTCGAACCGGTCAAAACTGGCTGAGGTTGCTGTCAGCAACAAGTTTGGTTGATGGTCCTTGGTCGATGGCATTGACCAAAATGTCTTCGGGGCTGCATAATGGGTTTTGTGAATTTTGGTCCTAAATTGGTCTTCCGGGGTTCGGATCGATCCAAAACTTGGAGGGATGCTTAAGAACAGTATGAGGACACTACAAATCAAGGAATTAACATAATCTAATGGTCTAAATAGAAAGCCCCAAATTGAGCTACTAAGTTCAAGAGACAAGCATCATAGCATGGATTGAAATTGATTGCATTGACATTGAAAAGGCATGCATTAGCTAAGGGAACTTATAGGAATTTGATTAGGATCATATGCTAGTGATAAACATGTACATAGCACACTATATACCTCAGTTTTGTACAAGAAGGCATGATGTTAAGAAGAAAATCAAAGAATGTATATGCAAGGCTTGAAATGGGGGCATAGCATCAATAGACAAGTGAGAGGATCATAGGTTAAGCAAGAGTGGACACTTGGAGTGATGGTTGCAAGGTTGCAGCACCATCTCCAAGGTCTCAACAGCAAAAGAGGGATAGAAAAAAATATAAAATAATAGAATAGAGAGTGGAAGTGATGAATCATAACTTGTAGTTGTTGATGGAGACAAAGAATAATGATTAACAATGAGTTTTGGTGGGATCTTCTTCACAAATGCCTAGGAGATGCTTTGGGAAGCTCTCCCCACGTTCTCAGGAGTGATAATGATTGGAATAGGGCTCAAAACATGAGGCTAGTATAATAGAATAGGGAATATTCTAAGAATCATTAACTTGTCTGTCTGGGAAACTTTGGTTGATGGTCCTTGGTCGATGGTATCGACCAAAGAGGATCGACCAAAATGTCTTCAACAGAAAAACAGATTTAGTTCAGCAACTTCGGACAGGGACTTGGAGGGTTATACAGGGTCAAATTGAATGGGGTTTTCTTCTACAATTCAATCAAGGAGTCTAGTTTTGGGGAATACCTTCGGATTGTGCACGGGAGTCCATTAGGTACTTCAACTAATTCATTCTTCTCTGATGCGCAGATTTTCACTAAACATCGACAATGTACTCAAGTAAGGGGTATCATCGTCAATGTCCATGGGCTTGGTCTCCGACTCATAATTATCAATCAAAAGGGTCCACAAGTCTCTTCTACCACCATTTTGGGTCTTCAGACCTAAGAACAACAGTGGATCCGGGTTAGGGTCAGGGTTAGGATAGGGCTGGATTTTACAACATAGCCTCTTAATTGCTTTTGAATGTCATAGGACTACTATACATGTTTTAGAACAGTAGTATTGTGATTTCATATACTCTTGTCATAATGATTTATTATTCTTGCTACTTGTATATATGATGGATCATTTCGATGTTATGATTTAACTTCTATCATGATAATGTATCAAATGTATGCGATATGATGGACTTGAGTATGTGATTGCTTAGGTATAACTTGGGATTGGGGAGTGTCCTATTGACGCTTTTGTCCTTGGGCATCGGAGGGAATAGTATGGGATGTTCTCCGAAGATGCCTATCAACACTTTCCCGGGTTATTGGATGACATACATAGGATTGTCTAGTTGTTTGGCTAGGATGTCCCTGTCATATCATACCCGAATCGAAGGGGCATTGAGACTGAACGACCCATGGTAGTAGTGGGGATTTTTGGGCACTCAAGACCGATGAAATGATCCGTGAGAGGTCATAAATCTCATTGTGGGAGCCATTATTGGTAGGGTTGCAAATGGATAGACTTGGGCTCACGGGGGCTCGAGGATCGGTGGGTCATATCCATGAGGGGACGTGAGAGATTCCCGTCTACTATTTGTGGATGACCAATAGGGTTGATGAGTCCAGTGGGTAATATCCGTGACTCTAGTGTGATGGATACCGGAAAGGATCTCGGGATGGGAGGAATGGACGTATCTGGATCTGACATGATATGACTAAGTAGATGACTTGTATTGGGCTAGGCTTTACCGTGACATGCGCCAATACTTAGACAAAATGGTGATGTGAGAGAGCGGTGACCAAAACCCCAACCATGGATTTGTTCGAGAGGGATGCAGGACCCAATTCCCCCCGGTGATTGAGTGACTAAGACTTATCTAAAGAAGTATGGTGCTATGACTTAAACCATGTCTACCTTAGAGACTAGCATTCATAGAGTTAGAATCATACTTGCATCATGTGTCATATCATATTACATCATGTTATGGTTTGTATCATATGGCTTATGTTTTATGGAATAATTGCCTTGCTGAGTTCTTTTGAACTCACTCCTTTTTGCAACATCTTTTGTTAGACTCTATTGCAGGTACTACTACTATTGACTATGACAGTCAACACTCTGAAGACCAAGTTGGGGACTTGTACCAGACTGGTTACGGTGAACAGGCTGATAAAGACTAGTAGTCCGAGATTGAGACTTATCCGGAGTAGTCTGGTTTTGCACTTGGGTGCTAGGGATGGGATATTGTGTCATTCCTTTATTAACCTTTTTATTTGAATTGTTGAGACCGTAGTTTATTTTGTTCCCTTGTCATTTTGGGAACCGATTGTAACCCTTAATTTTATTCAATCTACCTTCCGCCAATGTTGTAGAGGGAAGTTCCACCTCATTTCCACATGTTGATCATTTATTTTATTGGTATCTTTTCCGCACTCTGATGTCCTTTGTGATCCCTTTGAGATCCTTTCTTGACTTTTATTATTAAATTATTTGAATACAAAGAATGGTTCTTGCTTTTGATTATATTATTGTGCTAAGTGACTATGATCGTTCCTAAACTTGATCGGCGGGACTGTGATTCATTCCCTCGGGTAATCCAGATGGGGTACCCCCTTGGTGGATTTAGGGTGGGATGTGACAATAGAGACCAGCATACATAGAGTTAGATTCATACATGCATTGTCTATTTCATATCATATTGCATCATGCTATGTTTTGTATCATGTTATTTATGTTATTATGGAATAGCTTGCCTTGCAGAGTTCTGTTGAACTCACTCCTTTTTGTGCAAATATCTTTGTTAGATTATCCTGCAAGAACGGAAGAACTTGATGGCCCATACTATGAGATGCCCGTTGATGAAGCATACTACCCTCAAGGTACCTTGCGGTCATGAAGATTACACTGAAGATCCCTCGATGGATTATGCTGCATACCAGGATTAGTCCCACCCTGGAGCGGAGGCGGCCATGTCTTGTTTCCTTTGTTTATGTTTATTAGGATATACTGTATAAGACTGAAGAGATATTAGCTTAGATGTTTATCTTCTTTCTTTCCTCTCTTATGAGATTTGGATTGTAACCTTTAATTGTATTCGAACTACTTTTCCGCTGCGATTTTGGGAGTGATTTCTCCACACACTCTCTACTTGTGATTTTTCATATACTGGTATCATTTATTTCCACACTCTGATTATATTGTCTCTTTTATTCTTATCTTGACCTCATCGTTTATATGGTATTTCATTGATTTACCTTGTTCATGATTATGTTATTGTATATGTGGGAGGTTGGTTCCTCGATACTTGATCTTCGGGGCTGTGGATCACACACCTGGGTATGCTAGGTAGGGTACCGGCTGGGTGGATGTGACAGAGTGGTATCAGAGCCCCTAGTTCAATGAAACCCCAACCATAGAAAACAGTAGTGGAACATTCCTAAGTCATAAATCCAAAAGTTACTCAAGTATTCTTAGATGTGAATAATAGAACACTTGGACTAGAAACTAAATTAATGAAACATAATATGTTTGTTGGATAATACACAATAATTATAATTTAACAAACATCACTTAATGCAATAAAAGGAAAGTGCATAATACACAATAATAAAGTGAAACAAAAATGAACTTCATTAAAATTAAGAAAGTTTTACAACGAGTTACATTTGATAAGCATAAAATGAAATCCTAGTACAATCTATCTAGGAGACCATCCCTGATCTCTAAGAGTCCTAACATCATCTGAAATCTGAGTCAGTTGAGACTGCATCTGCTCCTGTCTCAACTCCATCTGCACCTGCCTAACTTCCATCCTCTCTAGAATGGAAGTCATGGAAAGCATCTGAGCATACAAATCCGGCGTCTCAGGAGCTACACGTGATGGACCTTCGACCTTAAAATGTGATGATGTAGGAATCCTATGATCATCTGGACCAGCCTCACGCACCTCCATGTCATCTCCAGCCTAATCATCTATATCTGGACTAGCATATCCCTCATCCACTGGATCATCCTCATCCTCATACTCTGACTCATCCTCCTCTGAACCCGGTGATCTCGCAGCATCAGCTACCTGCATCAGTCTGATGATCCTCATGCCAATAGGATAACCCATATCTCTAGTAGTAGTCACCTCTGTGTCATCCAGTCTCACCCCGAAGTGCATAAAGATGAGCGTTAGTAGTTGCCCAAAGCAAAGGTTCCTCATACCCGGATGCTCGACTATCTCGATCATGGTGTTCTGAATGATGTAAGCCAAATCTATCTCGAACCCCATGTAGATCCGATAAATGACTAAAGCCTCCATCACTGACACCTTATGGTGATGGCTGGCCTTAGGAATGATGTTTCGACCCACGATCCGACTGATAACCTTAGCCAAAGGAGTCATCCTACCACTGATCTTTGGATGGTAACAACGATCATCATCCCAAAGCGTAGCACAGATCTTATGAAGCTCATATGGGAGAAGATGTCTGTCTAGCTCTGCACTCGCTGGTATCCATACACAAGCATGTGGGTAGAAAGGTACCCCAAAGATCTCCGCAAGTGTACATGTAGTAAATCTGATCCGTGTCTCTCAAACTTGACTCTCTACAACCAACTGAAGAAAATCCACCCCTAAACCCTCCTCGAATGATGTCAGATTGCTGTAGAATAGCCTCACTAACTCCGGATATAATGGTAGCCTCTGTGAACAAGTGTGTCCACTGCTTAGTGTTGAACCTCTGTCTGATCCTGAAGGTCCTAAGCTCTCGAAGTCGTAGAAATTGGCCATACTCGATGCGGCAATGTCCGAAGTACACCTCGTATAAGAACTCTGCCTGTGGTGTGACAAAGTGGTGCCTATTGATGACCTTAGCCTGTGGCTGTAGCGGCACTCTGCCCTTGCCTCTGCCTCCCCTGGCACCGATCTATCGTCCTCTAGGTGGCATAGTGCCTATGTGAAATCCAGCCCTATCTTAACCCTGACCCTGACCCAAAATCCTTGATGTTTGTAGGTCTGAAGACCCGGAGTGGAGGAAGGAGAGAATTGTGGGCCCTCATAGTTGAAGACTTGGTGTTTGATTCCGAGCCCATGGACATTGATGATGGTGCCCCTTACTTGGATGCACTGTCAGTGTTCTGTGAGAAACTGCACCTAGAAGAGGGGAAGTTTAGTTGCAGTACTTGATGCACTTATGGACTTGTTTTGAAGGTATTTCTCTGATCTAGACTTGTTGATTGGCTTGTAGGAGAAAACCCACTTGAATTCGAGTTGTTCTGGCCTTTCGATTCCCTGTATCAAGCTTGCTGTACTAGCTTGGCCGACTGGGCCAATTGACCAAGCCAGCCGACGAAAGGATTCCCAAATCCGAGAATTTGATGCTTTTTGGATATTCTCTTCTCTACTTAAGTGAATCTCGTGACTTGAACCCTATTCTACTCATTTGGACTCTTGAGAATGAGGGGAGAGCTTCCCAATACACTCTCTTGGTAGTCGTGAAGGAATATTGCTTCAATCATTGCCAATCATTGCCTCCCATCCCCAAAATCATCTCTAAGGTATGATTTCTCTCTCTCACTCTCTATTCTACTCTAATCCCTTCTCTTACTTTCTGTTGTAACCATGAAGTTGGTGCTACAACCTTGCAACCACCACTTCATGTGTTCATTCCTTGCTAATGCATAAGCCCCTTCCATTTCTACCTATGCTATGCTCTCATTTTGATCCTTGTATATACATTTCCATTATTCTCTTATTAGTAACTTGTTATCTTGTCCTAAACTGATTTATGAAGCATGCTAAGTCTAATTCTATGCTAGCATTTGATTGTAATCTTTTGCATATCACTTTCCCAAGCTGATTCCCTAGTTTCCCTTGCAATTGCATTTGATTTCATTTGAAAACTATGATTCTAGTATATAGAACCTAGGGTTTCAATTTGGGGATTCCTATTTAGACCACTGGATTATGCTAATTCCTTGCTAGATAGTGTTCTTATATTGTTACTAAAAATCCCTCCAAATTTTGGAGTGATCCGAACTCCGGAAGATAGGTTTCAGACCAAAATCCACTATTCAGCCCCGCACTATTCACTTGGTTGACTGGGTCAGTCAACAAAGTCGGTCAACCAATTGATGGCTGCACGTGTACTTTTTCTGATTTGACCCGTTCGACCTCTGATTTTCCCGATTTCTTCTCTAATCTTTATCTATGTTTGTCTAGGGTTTGAATACTATCTTTGGATCATTCTCTTGTGATCATTGGATCATCTTCATCTCGACTCAAGGTAAGGACGATTATCACCATAAATGCATAGACTATGTGAATCTTACATTGATGTTGGCAACTTAGTAGGCTTAGCTTCTTTGTTGTATTTGGACATCATATGACTGTTGTTTGTACTTGATACAGTAGTATTGTGTTTATATACTTATTAATTATCATGACTGTTCATTCTTATCAATTACATGTATGATTGATCATGTGATGTTATGATTTATCTTTCAATATGATGAAGTATCACTTATGTATGATATGGTGAAATTGAGAATGTGATTTGATAAGTACGATTTGGGATTGGGGAATGTCCTATTTGACATTTCTGTCCTTGGACATCGGAGGGAATAGTATTCTGGGATGTTCTCCGAAGATGCCCATCGACGCTTTCCTAGATTATTGGATGTCATATATAGGACTTGTCTAGAAGTGTTGGCTAGGATGTCCTTGTTGTATCAGACCCGAATCGGAAGGGTATTGAGACCAAACGACCCATGGTAGTAATGTAGTTTGGTGTGCACTCAAGACCGGTAACCAAACTGTGTGGACATAAATCATATTGCGGGATACTCGTTAGAGGCCATTTATTGGTAGGGTTGCAAATAGCTAGACTTGGGCTCACGGGTGCTCAAGACCGGTAACCAACCCATGAGAGGACGTGAGAGCTTCCCATCTACTATTTGTGGATGACTAATAGGGTTGATGAGTCCGTAGTCCGAGTTGGTTGTAGCCATAGGATACGTGACTCTAGTGTGAAGGATACCGAACCGAGTTGGTTGTAGTCATAGGGGAAGTATCCAGATCTGACATGATACAACTAAGTAGATGACTTGCATTGGGCTAGGCTTTACTGTGACATGCGCCAATACTTATACCAATGTTGATGTGAGAGAGCGGTGACTTAAACCCTAGCCATGGATTGTCCTGAGGGATGCATGACCCAATTACCACCGGAGAACCCAAAATATCTTAAATGGTCGAGGGAAGAGTGATTTAAGACCTACCCAAAGAAGTATGGTGCTATGACTTAAAGCATGTCTACCATAGAGACTAACATATATAGAGTTAGAATGATATTTGCATCATCTGTTTCATATCATCTTGCATCATGTTATGTTTTGTTTCATGTGACTTATGTATTATGGAATAACTGCCTTGCTGAGTTCTTTTGAACTCATTCCATTCTGTGCAATTGATTTGTTAGATTATTCTACAGGTACAGAAGGATTTGATGGCACCTACTCCGAGATGAACCCTGATGAGGCATACTACCCTTAGGGTATTGGCTACAATTAAGATCACTGTGAAGATCCCGAGGGTGATTACGCTTCGTACCAGGATTAGTTCAACATTGGTGTGGGAGCGGCCGTGCTTGGTCTCTTATGTTTATACTTATGAAGACATTTTGTACAAGACCGAGGAAACGATTATTTAGATATTCATCACTTTATTCTCCTTTTAAAACTTGGATTTGTAACCTTAACTATGATTTTATCTACTTTCCGCTGCTACTGAGGGAGTGATTTCTGCTCACTCTCTTCCTTGTGGATTATATACATTGGTATTGTTTATTTCTGCGCTCTGATTATATTGTTTCTTATCCTTATCATGATTTCATTATTTATATGCTTTGACCTTGATTATATTATCGTTCATGATTGTGTTATCGCGTATGTGGGAGGCATGGTTGCTCGATACTTGATCTTCGGGATTGTGGATCACATACCCGGGTATGCCAAGTAGGGTACCGGCTGGGTGGATGTGATAGTCTATATCTATAGAGAAGATGAAAGAAGTTGAATGTCAGTGTTATTACGAAAAATTCAGCAAGAAGGGCATTTTCATAATTTTTAGGAAAATTTTTATTTTGGCGAAATTGCAGTTTGAACATACTAGAATGTGCATAACACTTGGAATAGCATGCTAATGATGTTTATTTGAAGAAATCCATCAAAATCTCAGTCTAAAGTAAAAAATTCAGCAACTACAAAAGAGGGATTTTTGCATTTAGGTAAAAATATTGGATTTTTGAAAATGTTAGAATTGGTTGAAACAAATTACATGAGTACATCTAGAATATCATTTCAAACTTTTAGCAACTGATTTGGTATTAAAATTCCTAGCAGTTTGAGAGTAATCGAATTTTTACTAAATTGGAGATTTTCAGTTGCGTTAGCGATAGCAAGAGCTTGTTTGTGTTTGTACTTGATGTTTAAGGTTTTGTTTTGCAAGAAAACTGTGGGAATGTGTTTCTAAGCATGCATAAACATGTTTTTAACCTAGAACAACAAGTATATCATGGTTTTTCAAGAAATCTAAGTTAAGAACACAACTTGAGAAGAAGATGAATAGTGTTTACCTTGAGTTGTTGATCAATGTGTGTTGTGTTGTTGTTGTTGAAGCCCTAAATAACTTGGAATCACTTTGAAAACCCTTGCAAGATCGTTCTCTAGAGTCCTCCCTCAAAGGAAATGAGTTTGAAATGAGTTTTGAAGTGGGAAATGTTGTATAAAAGCTGATTTTCGTGTGCAGCATCAGCTTAGTCGACTAGCCAGTTGACCAGCTAAAGGCTGAAGGCTTAAATTCTGGTTTTTGTTGGAAATTTTGGATTTTTGGCCAATGTATGATTGGTTGCTTACTATATTGATGATTCTAAGCATGATTTAAGCATTCTAATCATATGGTCAAGTGGTTGTTGACGAATCTTCGAATTCCAATGTTGTTATCTTCCGATTTTGCAGAATGATTGTCGTAAGGAATCACCTTGTTAGTTCTAGAAGCATTGGGAATGAAGAGGTACCCACTGGTGGTTCTGACCAGCAAACTCAAGAGAATAGTCATACCACCAATGACATCCCCGATGCCCCGAACATTGGAAGTTTCTGAGATATTTCTAGCATCATGAGTAATATGATGCAGGACAGGGCTAACTAGTTCAATCAAATGATGACGGGTTTCATGACCCTTCACAATGAAACTTGTACTGGTGTGAATGGGAACCCCTAATGATGTAGTCCCAAATGCGGATAGGTTGGCCAGAACTCCCCATACCTGACTGATGGAGAGTTTCTTGAAGTTGCAGGTGCCTACCTTCACTGGTGTCTCGAAGGATACTCTGTTTCCGAATAAGTGGCTGCGGGAATTAGAGAAGGCCTTCTGAAATTTGGAATGTTTTGATGCCTAGAAAGTTTTGTTTGCCGAGCAGAAGCTCCAACACGAAGCTGATGCATGGTGGACTTCCACCTGGCCTATTCTTGAAGATTTGCATCCCGGTATTGTGTCTTGGGAATTGTTCAAGGAAGCCTTTTGTAAGAACTACTTTCCTGAAGTGGTGAAGGATGCCAAGGAAGCCGAGTTCATGACTCTTGTGCAAGGTTCTATGTCTGTGTTGGATTATCAACAAAAGTTTGAAGAACTCTTTTTCTTTGCCCCTGATTCCATCAAGCCTGATAATGCTAAGGCAAAAAAGTTCTGTAATGTTTTGCGGCCTACGATCAAATCATATCTCACTATACTCCCTCTTAAGAGCTATGCTCAGGTTGTTTAGAACTCGAAGAAATTGAGAAAGAGAGTGCCCGTGTTTAGAGGCCTTGGCAGCCAAGGAATCTTGTATTTGTTAACCGTATTGAGCGGTGATTTGTTAGACCTGCACCATACCTACTCCTGCCTTTCAACCAAGGAGTGAGGTCAGAGTTATGGTTTTGCTCATGCAGGTCAGCATAGTAAGTTTGGTGGAGTTATACCTGGAATGAATGTGCAATCTTCTCGGCTTGGGATTGTAAATCCTAGACCCATGGTGCATTTGTTCTATTTGATACGGGTGCATCTCATTCGTTCATTTCATCTGCATTTGTTATGAAGACTGACCTAACACCCAAGAATTATCTAGTTGTTTGATGATTAGTACTCCTGTTGGATATGTTGTGAAACTAGATAAAGTGTTAGAAGATTGTCCTGTTTTGATTCGTGAAAAGAATTTGAAGGCGAATTTAGTACTTTTTAACATGAAGAACTTTGATGTGATTTTAGGAATTGATTGGTTGACAGTTCATAATGCTGTAATTTTGTGTTCATCGAAGAAAATTTAGTTTTCAGATGTGTGTTGGAATTCAGTTTTTGAATTTCAAGGTGAGAAGGGAAGAATTAGTAAGAAGACTTTGACCGTATTGATGCAAGTCTGTGCATTAGTGGAAGGTGCTTCACCTGGAAGCAAGGTCAAGGAAGAGAAGAAGCTTGAAGAAGTCAAAGGTGTTAGTGACTTTGCGGATGTTTTCCTAGATGATCTGTCAAGGCTGCCCCCTGAAAGAGATGTTGAGTTTTCTATTGATTTGATTCTAGGAGCTGCTCTGGTATCTAAAGCTCCGTATAGAATGGCACCTACCGAATTGGAAGAACTACAAAACCAGCTGAATGAGCTCTTAGTTAGAGGTTTTATACAGCCAAATGTATCACCCTAGGGAGCTTCTGCTTTGTTGTGAAGAAGAAGGATAGTAGCATGTGTCTATGCATTGATTACCGGGACCTGAACAAGTTGACCATTAAGAATAGATATCCGCTGCCTAGGATTGATGATCTCTTTGATCAGTTGAAAGGTGCAGCCATGTTCTCAAAGATTGATTTAAGGTCTGGATATCATTAGTTGAAGGTGAAGTTAAGTGATATTTTCAAGACAGCTTTTAGAACAAGATATGGTCATTTTGAGTTTAGAGTTATGCCTTTTGGTTTAACTAATGCTCCTGCGGTGTTCATGGATCTCATGAATTGAGTATTTCACGATGTGCTTGACAAGTTTGTGATCGTCTTCATTGATGACATCTTGATCTACTCGAACAGTGAAGAAGAGCACACGAGACATCTAAATTTCACTTTGCAAAGGTTTAGAGAAAAGAAGCTTTATGCTAAGTTTAGCAAGTGTGACTTTTGGCTCTCAAGGATAGTATTTATCGGCCATGTGGTTTTAGCCGAAGGTATTTGTGTTGATCCTGAGAAGGTACAAGCAATTTTTGATTGGGAAAGACCGAAGACCGTGACTTAAATAAGAAGTTTCCTAGGATTGGCGGGATACTACAGAAGATTTATTGAGAATTTTTCTTGGTTGGCTGCCCCTATGACTAAGCTAACTAGAAAAGAAGAGAAGTTTGTGTGGATTGAAGCATGTGAGAAGAATTTTCAAGAGTTGAAAGTTAGATTGACAAGTGCACCGGTTTTGACTATACCTGATAATTCCGGTGGTTTGATAGTCTACACTGATGCTTCAAAGATTGGTTTGAGTTGCGTTCTTATGCAACATGGTAAGGTGGTGGCTTATGCTTCTCAGCAATTGAAGGATTATGAGCGGAATTACCCCACTCATGATTTAGAACTTCCCGCTGTTGTCTTTGCTTTGAAGATTTGGAGACATTACCTGTATGGTGAGAAAATCACTATTTTCACAGATCATAAAAGTTTGAAATACTTCTTTACCCAAAAGGAGTTGAATATGAGACAAAGAAGATGGTTAGAATTGGTCTTTGATTATGACTGTGACATTCAGTATCACCCTGGTAAGGCGAATGTGGTTGTTGATGCTTTTAGCAGGAAAAGTAAGAAGAAAGAGTTGGACTTGAATGCCTTGAGTCAACCATTGTTGTAATCGATTTTGGAACTTGGATTGGAAATTGTTCCTGAAGGTTCAGATTTTGTTCTTTCTGCCATGATGGCAAGATCCACCCTTAGAGATAGAATCGTTGCTCTACAAAGTTCTGATCAGGAATTGAAGGAGAAGATTGAGAAGATTTCTTCAAATCCTGAGTTGGACCCTGATTTTGGAATGTCTATGGATGGTGCTTTATTGTTTAGAGGAAGACTTTGTGTGCCGGAAGTTGAAGAAATTAAGAAGGAAATATTGAAGGAAGCACACTAGTCTATTTTCACCATACACCTAAGAAGTACCAAGATGTACAAGGATTTAAGGGAACATTTTTGGTGGATTGGTTTGAAGGTCGATGTGGAAAATTTTGTGGCCATGTGTGAGACTTGTCAGCGTGTGAAGGCCGTTCGACAACCTCCTTCGGGATTACTTCAACCCCTTCATGTTCCTAGTTGGAAGTGGGAAGAAATTCTATGGACTTTGTGACTAGCTTGCCTCAAACAAGTAAAGGCAATGATACGGTATGGGTAATCGTTGATAGGTTGACCAAATCAGCCCATTTCATTCCTATGAAGATCACTCATACTTTGGATAAGCTAGCTAGGCTTTATGTGGACAATGTAGTAGGTCTGCACGGAGTGCCTGTGAGTATTGTTTCTGACCATGATCCTAGGTTCATCTCAAGGTTTTGAAATAGTTTGCAGAAAGCCTTGGGAACCCAGTTGAATTTGAGTACGGCTCATCACCCACAGTCTAATGGACAGTCTGAGCGGACAGTTCAGATTTTGGAAGACATGCCTAGATCTTGCGTTGTGGATATGGGTGGCTATTGGGATGAACATTTAGCTTTGGTTGAGTTTTCCTATAACAACAGTTATCAAGCGACAATAGGCATGGATCCATTCAAGGCTTTGTACGGTAACACTTGTAGAACACCCTTGTATTGGTCTGAGACCAGTGAAAGAAAAGTCTTTGGTCCGGAAATGATTTAAGCTACAAGTGCGATGGTTTATATGATAAGAGAAAGGATTAAGTTTGCTTAGTCAACATAGATCCTATGCAGAAGAGAAGGACCGATTTGGAATTTCAGATTGGAGAGAAAGTTCTCCTAAAGGTATCACCTATGAAGGGTGTGATGAGATTCAATGTGAAAGGAAAGCTTAGCCCTCGCTTCATCGGACCTTTTGAGATTCTTGAAAAGGTTGGACCCATCGAATATCGTTTGGCCTTACCCCATCTCTTGCTGGAGTTCATAATGTGTTTCATGTGTCAATGCTTCGAAAGTACATAGAGAACCCGAAACACATACTACAGCAAGCACCTGAAGGACTTAGTGCTGATCTTTCCAATGATGAAGAGCCAGCAGAAATCCTAGACAAGAAGGACAAATAGTTGTGGAATCGTACCATTCCTTTGGTAAAGATTCGATGGAAGAATCACACCCCTGAAGAAGCTTCATGGGAGAAGGAAGAAGACATAAAGGAGAAGTTTCCACATCTTTTTGGAAGCCTAGGTACGCTTTAAATTTTGAGGATGAAATTTCTTTTAAGGGGGGGAGAATGTGAAAATCCAACCCTAGCCTAACCCTAACCTTGACCCGGTAACCTTGATGTTTGTAGGTTCGAAGACCCGAAGTGGAGGAAGAAGCCAACTATGGGCCCTCTTAGTAGAAGACATGATGTTTGACTCCGAACCCATGGAGACTGATGATGGTGCTCCATACTTGGAAGCATTGTCAGTGTTTGATAAGAAACTTCACCTTGAAGAAGGGGAGTTTAGTTGATGGACCTAATGCACTCCTGCACTTGAATTGAAGGTAATTCTCTGACCTAGACTAGTCATTTGAGATGTAGGAAGAAGCCCCTTTGATTTTGAGTTGATCTTGGCCTCCAGTTCCCTGTCTGAAGTTGTTGTTCTAGCCTGGTTGACTAGCAAGTCGACCAAGCCAGTCAGCTAGCTGCTTTATAAATCTGAGAATCTTTGGTTTTTAGGTCATTTTAGGCTCTAGTTAAGTGGACTTCATAGTTATAACCCTATTCTATTTCTAGAACCCTCTAAGAACGTGGGAAGACTCCTCTTAGGCCTCTCCTTGGTATTGGTGAAGTACTCTTGCAAGATTCCTTGATTTTTTTTCTCTAAGTTCATCTCCAAGGTATGTAATCCCTCATTCTCTCTCTAATCTACTCTTGTCTCATCTTATTCTTGCTGTTGGGACCATGAAGAAGGTGCTACAACCTTGCAACCACCTCTTCTATTGTCTATTTGCATTTTTATAAACCCCCTTCTATTCTATCAATGCTATGCATCTCATATTGATTCTTAACCTTGCTTTCTTATGATTTTCTTTCATGAAAACATGATTTATTTCCTAAACTGATTTCTCTAGCATACTAGGTCTGATTATATGTTAGTAATTATCTCTAATCTATTGCTCCTCATCCTATTGATTGAATCCTTGATTTCTCTTTTCATTTATGGTTGATACCATTGAAGAGCAGATTTTACCAAATTAGAAAGTTAGGGTTTCAAATTGGGAAGTCTTTTTGATCCTTGTTTAATGTTAAATCTTCATTAGATAGTCTTAGTATAATGTTCCTAACATTTCTTTCAAATTTCGGAGTGATCCAAGTCTCGAAAGCTAGGTTTCGCATCAGATTTCTCATTTCAGCCCCGTTACTGTTCATCTAGTCGACTGCCTGGTTGACCGAGTCAGTCAACCATGCCAGTCAGCCAGCTAAGGACAGCATTGGTGCTTTCGTCCGATTCGATCCGTTTGACCTCCGATTTCCTTGATTTCTTTTTTGATATTGCATCTATGATTGTCTAGGGTTCAAGTACTAACTTTGGGACCATTCTATTTGATCTCCGGACTATCTTCGTTTCGAATTAAGGTAAGGATGGTTGTTACCATAATTATACAGATTGCGTGAATCTTGTTTCTATTTTGGTAACTCCTTAGATTCACTTTCATTATTGTATTTCTTTAGTGTTGTATTACTACTGTAAGTACTTCAAGTACAGTAGTACCATGTTTATGTATTCTCTGTTATTATGAAAATTTATTCTTGTCATTACATATGCAATTGATCATGTTATTTCTATCTTTCTATACGATGATATATCGGTTGTGTATGATACGATTGAATTGGGAATGTGATTGATTAAGTATGATTTGGGATTAGGGAATGTCCTTTTGACATTTCTGTCCTTGGACATCAGCGGGAATAGAATGGGATATTTTTGATGGTGCCCTTTGACGCTTTCCCGGATTATTGGATGTCATACCTTGGGCTTGTCTAGCGGTGTTTGGCTAGGAGTTCCTTGTCGTATCAGACCCGATTCGGAAGGGTATTGAGACCGAAGGACCCGTGGTAGCAATGTGGATTTGTGGGCACTGGAGACCGGTGTGTTATATCCGTCAGAGGTCATAGATCACATTGTGAATACTCGTGAGAAGCCATTTATTGGTAGGATTGCAAATAGTAGACTTGGGCTCATGGGTGCTCGAGATCGATGAGTTATATCCATGAGAGGACGTGAGAGCTTCCCGTCAATTATTTGTGGATGACCAATAGGGTTGATGAGTCCGTAGTCCGAGTTGGTTGTAGCCATAGGATACGCTGACTCTAGTGCGAAGGATACCGGAAAGGAACTCGAGAGGGGAGTAATGGAAGTATCTGGATCTGAGTTGATATGACTAAGTAGATGACTTGCATTGGGCTAGGCTTTACCTTGACATGCGCCAATACTTAAACCAAACGGTGATGAGAGAGAGCGGTGACCTAAACCCCAGCCATGGATTTGTCCGAGAGGGATGCAAGACCCATTACCAATCGATGATGAGTGATTTGAGACTTTTCCCAAAGAAATATGGTGCTATGACTTAAAGCATGTTTGCCATAGAGACCAACATACATAGACTTAGATTCATACATGCATTGTTTGTTTCATATCATATTGCATCATGCTATGTTTTGTATCATGTTATTTATGTTATTATGGAATAACTTGCCTTGTTGACTTCTTTTGAACTCACTCCTTTTTGTGCAAATATCTTTGTTAGATTATCTTGCAGGAGCGGAAGAAGTTGATGGTCCATACTACGAGATGCCCATTGATGAAGCATACTACCCTCAAGGTACTAGCGGTCACGAAGATTACACTGAAGATCCCTTGATGGATTATGCTGCATACTAGAATTAGTCCCACCCTGGAGCGGAGGCGGCCATGTCTTGTTTCCTTTGTTTATGTTTATGAGGATATATTGTATAAGACCGAAGAGACATTAGCTTAGATGTTTATCTTCTTTCTTTCCTCTCTTATGAGAATTGGATTGTAACCTTTAATTGTATTCGAACTACTTTTCCACTGCGATTTGGGGAGTGATTTCTCCACACACTCTCTACTTGTGATTTTTCATATATTGGTATCATTTATTTCTGCACTTTGATTATATTGTCTCTTTTATTCTTATCTTGACCTCATTGTTTATATGGTATTTCATTGATTTACCTTGTTCAAGATTATGTTATTGTATATGTGGGAGGTTGGTTCCTCGATACTTGATCTTCTGGGCTGTGGATCACACACCCGGGTATGCCAGGTAGGGTACTGGCTGGCTGATTGTGACAGTATATGTCGATGACATGCTTGTCATAAGCACATCCCAGTCTAATCATCTTCAAGATCTTGCAGAAGTTTTCGACGTACTTTGAACATATAAAATGAAGCTCAATCCTGAAAAGTGTGCTTTCGGAGTATCATTAAGGAAATTCCTGGGCTTTATGGTGTCCCAAAGAGGAATTGAAGTTACCAAAAAAGATTAAAGCAATACGAGGGATGAAGCCTCCAAGAAGCATCAAAGAGATACAGAGTCTCACTAGTCGGGTAGCAGCTTTGAACAGGTTTATTGCCCGATCAAGTGAGAGATGTTTCCCTTTCTTCAAAGCTTTAAAGAACATATCCAACCAGAAGATACCGATATGGAACGAAGAATACCAGCAAGCATTTGAACAGCTAAAAGAAAAATTGACTAGTCCACCTTTCCTCATACGGCCGACCACCCGAAAATAATTATTCATGTATTTAGCCACATCATCAGTGGCGGTCAGTGTGGCTCTTGTGCATAAAGAAGGAAAATAGCAAAATCCTGTCTATTATGTAAGCCATGTCCTAATAGATGTAGAGACAAGGTATCCTGAGGTGGACAAAAAAGCCCTGGCTTTGGTTATTGCACTGAGAAAACTCAGACCGTATTTGCAGTAGCATCCTATAGCAGTGCTAACAAACTTCCCTTTGAAGAAAGTACTGCACCAACCAGACTTGGCCGGAAGACTTGTTGTAAAATCCGGCCTTATCCTAACCCTGACCCGGCCCGGATTTTATACTGTTGCAAGTTTGAAGATCCGAAGTGGTGGTAGAAGAGACCTGTGGGCCCTCTTAGTGGATGATTCGATGCTTGATATAGAGCCTATGGACATTGACAATGATGCCCCTTACTTGAGCACATTGTCAATTGTTGAGTGAAAATCTGCGCATCGATGAAGATTGAATTAGTTGAAGCAATTCGTGGAACCCCGTGATCAATCCGAAGGTATTTTTTGAAACTAGACTTGTTGATTGACTTGTAGGAGAAAACCCTGCTCGATTTGACCCTGTATAGCCTCCCGAATCCACTCCTGAAGTTGCTGTCATGGTTTGGTCGACTGCTTGGTCGACTAACAGCCGACCAGCCAGTCGACCAAGAGTAATGAAATTCGAATATTCACTAAATCACTTCCCATTTTGCCCCTACCTTTTTGGAACTCGTGAATGAGGACCTAAACTAATCATTGGCACTCGAGAGCTCGAAGTTGGCCACTCTCTTGGGCTATTCCTTGATGTTTGGGAAGATCTTTGACTCCAATCATTAGTGTATACATTAATCATCAACTCAAGGTATGATTTCTTCTATTCTTCTTCTAATCTATTCATTTTTCTATCAATTAATGATCTTGAAACCATGGCTGAAGTGCTGCAACCTTGCAAACACTTATCCATGAGTTTCCCCCTTTCAATTCCTTAATCCTTCCCCACTCATGCTATGTTATGATTCAATTGAGATAAATTGCACTCCATCACTTTGATTCTTTTAAATTTAACCCATTTTGATTCAAATCTGATATGTAGATGCATGTTAAGCTTAGACTATAATGAAATTAAGATTCTAACTTGATTCTTAACATTCATTTAATTGATTTCAATCATCCTTTTCAATTTCTATCAATTCCAATTTAATTCTTGTTAAGTATCACATAGAACCTAAGATTTCGATTCGGGCATTTTTGATTGAACCGTTGGATCATCATGAAAATTATGATATGAAACACATGATGCAATATGATTCTAACTCTATGTATGCTGGTCTCTATTGGTAGACATGCTTTAAGTCATAGCACCGTACTTCTTTAGGAAGGTCTCATCACACAACACCTTTTGGTAGTGGGTCCGGCATCCCTTGGGACATTCCATGGATGGGGGTATAGATCACCACTCTCTCACATCACCATTGGTCTACGTCTTGGGCGCATGTCGTGGGTCAAAGCCTAGCCAAATGCAAGTCTCCTACTTAGTTACATCAAGTCAGATCTAGATACGTCCATTCCTCGCCCCTGGCAATCCTTTCCGGTATCCATCACACTAAAGTCCTCATAGTCCCTGACTACGGACTCATCAACCCTATTGGTTATCCACATATGGTAAACGGGAAGCTCTCACGTCCCCTCACGGGTTGGTTACCGGTCTTGAGCACCCATGAGCCCAAGTCTATCCATATGCAACCGTACCCATAAATGGTCCCCACAATGTGATTCCTGTCCTCTCACGGGTTGGTTACCGGTCTTGAGTGCCCATGAATCCCCATTGCTACCACGGGTCGTTTGGTCTCAATACCCCTCCGATTAGGGTCTGACATAATAGGACATCCTAGCCAAACACTACTAGACAACCCTAAATATGTCATCCAACAGTTTAGGAAGGTGTCCAAAGGGCATCTCCGAAAACATCCCATAATATTCCCATAGTTGTCCAAG
Source organism: Hakea prostrata (assembly GCF_041222555.1). Lineage (NCBI taxonomy): Eukaryota > Viridiplantae > Streptophyta > Magnoliopsida > Proteales > Proteaceae > Hakea > Hakea prostrata. The sequence continues at coordinate 35,816,349 of NC_142601.1, read as the reverse complement.
GACAGAAGTATCAAAAGGACACCTCTCCTTTCCAAACCATACTTAATCACTCACGAACATAAATCCATCACATCACATATATGGTAACTTCTTATATGGAAAGAAATCAATAATAACATCCAACTTGCATATATTTGGTAAGTAAATCATACCTGAATCAATTTAGTATAAACAAGTAATGCTACTGTAATCATGGTAGTTGCATTAGTAGTATATCAATGTAAGAATCTAATTAAGGAAATAAATCAAAGAAATTCAAATATAGAAACTAGAACATGCAATCTATGTAGTTAAGGAAATAACCATCCTTACCTTATATAATCGCAAAGGATCTTAAGGAATCAAGTAAGGCCTTGACTAAACTTGGGAAGAAAGTCCTAAACAAGTGTATATAACATATTAGGAAAGGTACTAAAAAGGAAAGATATCAAAACATCCAAAACAAACCAAATATGAGGTTGCTTTACTCATTGGTCGATTGGATTGGTCTACTGCCTCAGTCGACCAATAGAGACAATGGCCTTCAAAATCAGAGTTTTTAGAATATAAAACCGAATTTGGTGGTTCAAAAGGGTACTAAACAAGGGGGAAACTACAATGGCGGTGTACTAGTATATAGAGGATTCCAAAACACTAATCAAATCAAGTCTTCAAGTTACAAATTAGGAAACAAAAAGTTACCATAATTAGATCAATCATGTTCTTGAAGAATTCATAGTAAAAACTATGGACAAGAACAATAGGATGATGGATCACTGTTTGTGATAAAGGAATCATGAATAGCATGCATAGATTCTCAAAAAAAATAGAGCTAAGGCTGAAGAACATCAATCTAAATAAGGAAAGAGAATGAATAAAAGCTTTCCTTCAAAAGCGAGTGATGATCTTGATGAAGATCATCCACCAAGCTTTAGATCCTTAGGAAAAGAGAGGGAAAGAGTATAGTGATGGTTGTAACAGAGATACAACGTCACTACTACTGTCCTCAATCAGAAAAGGAAATAAAATAATGAAGAATCAAAGATGAAACATAGAAGAGGATGATCACATACCTTTTTGTGTAAAAGCACGAGTTTGATGAAGATCCGTCAAGATAATCACCAAGGATGCAAGGGAGATGACTTGCTGAGGGCTCTGCTACGTTCCAAAGAGTTTGGAGGCAGAAAATACGAAGTAGACTCGAGATTGGACTTAAATAGAGCAAGCAAAGACCTAATTAGCAAAATCAGATCTCATTGGTCGATTGGATTAGTCAACTGGCCCAGTCGACCAATGAGTCGACCAATCAGGACAGCAAGTCCAAAACAGGGAAATGAAGGCTCAGATCAAATCCAAACATAAAGGGGTTTTGCAAACACATTAAGTGACTTACCTAGTAGGTAGAAATGCCTTCGAACCATGACAAAGAGCACTCCAAGTCTATAAACTAATTCCATCTTCATCAGGGTGCAGTTTCCATAAATGGAACACTGACATCAACACTCATGGATTCCAAGCTAGCCACCAAGTCTTCCACTAGAATGGCCCATAACTAACTTCTTGCTTTACTTCGGGTTGTCGGACCTACAAACAATAGGGTTTTCGGGTCAAGGTTAGGGCTGGGTTTCATAAAAATCATGACTTTCTAATTTGAAAACATGACTTTGTTATTTGATAAAAAACATGATTTTCAATGAAAACAACCATGGATGCAAAGGAGAATTAAGGATTCGCTCAAGAGGATCATTAGCAATAGATCAGAGATGGATACTAACATGAAATCAGATCTAATATGCTAGAGAAATCAAATTAACGGAATGATGATGGCTTCATGAAGATATCATGTAATCATGGCTAAGAATCAAGCATAAAGATCATAACATCAATGGAATGAATGGAGATTCACTCCCAACATTGGAGATTGTAGAAGAGGTGTTTGCAAGGTTGCAATACCATCTTCATAATCACAGCAATAGGATTAGATCAATACAAGAGTAAATCAATGAGAAGTTAAGAGATAACTAACCTTGAAGATGAACAAGAGATGAAGAACTTGAGATCTTGCAAGAGTCCTTCAACAATACCAAGGAAGGCTTTGGGAGGTTCTCCACGTTCTCTAGAGGTTTTAGAAACAAAAGAGTCTAAGAAACACAAAGTTCTATTATATAGAGCACCAAAAGACCTAAACAGAAGATTTTCCCTAGATTCACAAGAACAGCTTCACTTTGGCTGGTCAATCGGCCGACGACCGAGCTAGAACAACAAGGTCCAGACAAGGAATTGAAGGCCCAAAACTCCTCAAATTCAAGTGGGCTTCTCCCAAATCAACAAATGACTTACTTAGCATAGAGGAATGCCTTCAAACCATATCCAACTAGGCTTTAGGTCCTTCAACTAAGCTCTCCTTCATCAAGGTGTAGTTTCTTCTCAAACACAGCCAAAGCTTCCAAGTATGGAGCACCATCATCAATCTCCATGGGTTCTGGATCAAACACCATGCCTTCTACTGAGATGGCCCATAGTTGCCTTCTTCCTTCACTTCGGGTCTTCGAACCTACGAACAACAGGGTTTCCAAGTTAAGGTTAGGGCTGGATTTCACACAATATGATATGAAACAGACAATGCAGATATGCTTCTAACTCTATGTATGCTGGTCTCCATAGGCAGACATGCTTTAAGTCATAGCACCATACTCCTCGGGGTAAGGTCCAAATCACTCTCCCTCAACCATCTCGATATCTTGGGTTCTCCGGTTGGTAATGGGTCCTACATCCCTCTCGAACATTCCTTGGCTGGGGTTTAGGTCAACACTCTCTCACACCTCCATTTGGTCTGAGTACTAGTGCATGTCAAGTGAGGGGCATCATCGTCAATGTCCATGGGCTTGGGCTCCGACACCAAATCATCAACCAAAAGGGTCCACAAGGACTTCTCCCACCAATTCGGGTCATTGGATCTACAGACAAAACAAATTCCGGGCATGGTCAGGGTAAAGATAAGGCCGGATTTCACAGGATCTATCCTAAGGAAAAGGTCGGAGATGGCCTCCCAAGGCTTTCAAGGATAACAACATTGAAACCAAGGTCCGACTTCAAGGTCTAACATCAAACGAGTCTTTCTTTATCCCAAAACAAATAGGGTGTCCTGGTTAGGTTTGGGCTGGATTTTACATTCTTCCCCCCTTAAAATAATTTCGTCCTCGAAATTGGGAGAGTACTAGGCTTCTAAAGAGATGGATAACATTGCTTTTATCTTGAGTTTTCTTCTCCCAAAATCTTTGGAAAACAATTAACAATAAATCTTTTGTAAGAAAACAAGGAATAAATCTAACATGCATTGAAATCAAATCTAGAGTATGATTATGGCTTCCTGAAGACTTCATAAGGATCATGGCAAAGATCAATATGAAGGTCATAAAACCTTAAGAATGAAAGGAGATTTGTAGAAGAGATGGTTGCAAGGATGCAACATCTTCTTCTAAATCTCAATCACAAAGAATAAGACATAGTAAGAGTAGATCAATACAACACAAGAGAGATTACTAACCTCTGATTGACGAATAGGAGATGAAAAGCTTGAAGTCTTGAAACAATTAGAAGGAATAACAAATCATGAAGATCACACTTGATTTCTCTTTGAAATCATCATGTGGAGAGTTCACAAGGTTATAAGGTGTATGGAGATCCACTCTAGAACAGCAGGGATAGAAGGATCAGTCATGGGAATGACTTAAGATCACCCTCCTATCAAAGGGAATAGAAGGCATAAGAAGAAATAGTAGAGAGGATAGATCAGCTTCGGGGTAAACTTCTAACAAATGAAACTAGGCAACTCATACAACAGAGAATAAATCGAACAATGTATATGGTAGGTATGCATTTGGCAAAGTAGCAAGGTTAGGATTAGGTGGGATTTCACACCGAGTGTGAAACCCACCCCTAACCTTGACCCATAAACCCTTTTGTTTGTAGGTCAGACAACCCGAGTAAAGCAAGAAGTCAACTTTGGGCCATCCCGGTGGAAGACTTGGTGTTTGGCTTAGAATCCATGAGTGTTGATGACAATGTTCCATTTATGGAAACTACACCCTGATGAAGAAGGAATTAGTTGATGGACTTGGAGTACTCTTTGAGTTGGTTCGAAGGCATTTCTGCATACTAGGTATGTCACTTGGTGTGTGTGCAAAACCCCTTCATGTTTGGATTTGATCTGAGCCTTCATTTCCCTGTTTTGGACTTGCTGTCTTGCTTGGTTGACTGGGCCACTCGACCAATCAATCGACCAATGAGATCTGATTTGCTGATTAGGTCTTTGCTTGCTCTATTTAAGTCCAATCTCGAGTCTACTTCGTATTTTCAGCCTCCAAACTCTTTGGAATGAACCCAAAGCCCTTTGCAAGTCATCTCCTCTGCTTCCTTGGTGATTTTTTGACTGATCTTCGTCAAATCTCATGCATTAAGGCAAAAAGGTATGTGATCATCCTCTTCTATGCTTCGTCTATGATTCTCCATTACTTTTCTTTCCTTTTCTGATTTAGGATAGTAGAGATGATGTTGCATCTTTGTTGCAGCCATCACTCTACTCATTCCCTCTCTTTTCCTAAGAATCTAAAGCTTGGTGGATGATCTTGATCAAGATCATCACTCGCTTTTGAAGGAAAACCATGTATTCATTCTCTTTCCTTATTTAGATTGATGTTCTTCAGTCTTAGATCTATTTTTCTAGAAGATCTATGCATGCTTTTCATGAATCCTTTATCATATTAGTAATCCATCATCCTATAGTTTCTCGTCCATGATTTTGATATGAATTCTTCAAGAACCATGATTGATCTAATTATGGTAAGTTTTTGTTTCCTAATTTGTAACTTGAAGACTTGATATTATTAGAGTTTTGAAGTCCTCTATATAAAAATATAATATCTTTGCATATTCCCTCTTGTTTGGTACCCTTTTGAACCACCAAATTCAGATTTGTAATCATAAATCTCTGATTTTGTAAGTCACTGTCTTTGTTGGTCGACTGAGGCAGTAGACCAATCAATCGACCAATGAGGACAGCAACCTCATATTTGGTCTGTTTTGGATGATTTGATCTCTTTCCTTAAAGGTATCTTTCCTAATATGTTATATATACTTGTTTAGGACTTTCTTTCAAAGTTTAGACAAGGTCTTACTTGATTTTCAAGATCCTTTGCGAAGTGATTCAGGTAAGGATGGCTATTTCCTTAATTACATAGATTGCATGATCTAGTTTCTATATTTGAATCTCTTTGATTTATTTCCTTAACTAGATTCTTACACAGATATACTACTGATGCAACTACCTTGATTACAATAGCATTACTTGTTTATTCTAATTAATTTATGTATGATTTACTTACCAATTATATACAAGTTGGATGTTGTTATTGATATCTTTCCATATAAGAAGTTACCATATATGTGATATGATGGATTTATGTTTGTGAATGATTAAGTATGGTTTGGAAAGGGGAGGTGTCCTTTTGACACTTCTGTCCTTGGACAACTACGGGAATATTATGGGATGTTTCCGGAGATGCCCCTTTGGACACCTTCCTAAACTGTTGGATGACATATTTAGGGTTGTCTAGTAGTGTTTGGCTAGGATGTCTTGTTATGTCAAACCCTAATCGGAGGAGTATTGAGACCGAACGACTCGTGGTAGCAATGGGGATTCATGGGCGCTCAAGACCAGTAACCAACCCGTGAGAGGAATGGAATCACATTGTGGATACTCAAAAGAGGCCATTCATTGGTAGGGTTGCATATGGATAGACTTGGGCTCATGGGCACTCAAGACCGGTAACCAACCCGTGAGGGGACGTGAGAGCTTCCCGTTTACCATATGTGGATAACCAATAGGGTTGATGAGTCCGTAGTCAGGGACTATGAGGACTCTAGTGTGATGGATACGGGAAAGGATCGCCAGGGGGGAGGAATGGACGTATCTGGATCTGACTTGATGTAATTGAGTAGGAGACTTGCATTTGGCTAGGCTTTAACCCTGACATGCGCCAATACTTAGACCAATGGTGATGTGAGAGAGTGGTGACCTATACCCCCAGCCATGGAATGTCCTGAGGGTTGCCGGACCCACTACCAAAAGGCGTTGTGTGATGAGACCTTCCTAAAGAAGTACGGTGCTATGACTTAAAGCATGTCTACCAATAGAGACCAGCATACATAGAGTTAGAATCATATTGCATCATGTGTTTCATATCATATAGCATTTTACTCTGCCTTGAAATCCTGCCATTTATGTTGTTATGGATTAACTGCCTTACTGGGTTTCTTTGAAACTCATTCCTTTTGTACAATGTATTGTTAGATTACTCTACAGGTTCTGAGTATCATGACTACTCGTATGAAGAAGCTCAAGGAGAATAGTCATATTTCTAGGAATGTGATTGCGGTTACGACAATTACACTGAAGATTCTGCGGGTGGTTATGCTGCGTACGATGCTTAGTCCGACCATAGAGTGGAAGCGCCCTTGCGCCATTTTTGAGATTTATACTTATAGAGATGTTGTCTATAAGATTGAGAACAATTTAGTTACTTATTGTACCTGCTACTGGGATTAGTTTTCATCCCTTTTCCTTAACTTTTAGAACTACTTTTCTGCTGATTAGTAGAGTGAGATTTCTGCCTCACTTTACTTTATGATTTAGACATTTTGATTGTCTTTCGTACTTTGATGATATATGATTTATTCTTCCCTTATTTGGATCTTTTGTTGATACTTTGTACATTGATTATTTATGTTCATGAATATGTTATTGTCTATGTGGGAGGTTGATTACCTCGATACTTGATCTTTGAGGCTGTGGATCACACACTTGGGTATGCCAGGTAGGGTTCCGGCTGGGTGGATGTGACAGAGTGGTAATAGAGCCCCAAGTTCAAGGAAATCCTAACCACAGAAAACAATAACGGAACATTCCAGAGTCATAGATCTGAGATGACTCATCTACTCTTAGAAGTGAATAATAGAACACTTGGATTAGAAACTTAATTAATAAAGCATAACTGGACTTTTGGAATAACATACCATAATTATACTTAAACAAATGTCACTTAATACAATAAAAGAAAAATGCATAATACACAATAATAAAGTGAAACAAAGTGAACTTCATTAATTTCAATAGTTTTTACAACGATTACATTTGATAATGCATAAATGGAAATCCTAAAGTATAGTCTATCTAGGTGATCTGCTCTGGTCTCTGAAAGCCCTGAACTCCTCTGCTAGATGAGTCACCTGTTGCTCTATCCTCTCCTGCCTCGTATCTATGATGCTGAACATCTCCTCCTGTTTGACTCACATCCTCTCCAGCATGGAAGTCATCAATCACCTCTGTGCACCTAGATTTGAAGTCTCTGGAACTGCATGAGACGGGCCACCTATTTCAAAGTGTGATAAAGGAGGAATCTCGTGGTGCTCCGGCTCAGCCTCATGCATCTCTGTGTCATCTCCAGCTTGATCATCACTATCAGGACCAACATCCTCTCCTCCATCATCAGACTCATCTCTCTCCTCCTCTGTCTCATCATCCTCACCCTCTGGACCAGGAGATCTCACTGTCTGTTTCAGCCTCATCTATCGGATGGTCCTAGTCCCGATCGTATACCCCAGTGCACTAGTGTCCACCGGTGTATCCTTGAAACTCACTTCGAAGTGCCGAAAGATATGTCAGAAGCCTCCCATAGCAAAGGTTCTGCATACTAGGATGCAATACCAAATTCAGCATGACTTGCTGAATGATGTAGGATAAGTCAATCTGGAAGCCCATGTAAATGTGGTAGATGACCAAGGCCTCCATCCACGATGGTGATGTCCAGCCTTCGGCATGATAGTTCGGCAGACAATCGATAACCGTGCCGAATCTATCATCCGCCCACTGTTCCGCGGAGTGTAGCATCGACGATCATCCCATAGTGTAGTGCATATGTCGTGCAACTCGTATGGCAATAAGTAGCTGTCTATCCCTACCCCCGCAGGTATCCACACACACTGCCGTGGATAGTAAGGTACCCATAGGATCTTAGCCAATGCCCTCGTGGAGAAGCGGATCCATGTCTGAAGGACCCTACTCCTGAGGACTAATCGAAGAGGATGTCCTTGACCTCTATACTCCTCTATAGATGTAAGGTTGCTAAAGAACAATCTCACTAGCTCGGAATATACTGGAAAATCCTCAGTGAAGAGATGTGTCCACTCCATAGTGTCAAATCTCTGCCAAATCCTGAACAACCTGAGATGTCGTAGGTGAAGAAGACGTCTGAACTCGATACTGCAATAACTAAAGAGGCCTCGTATAAGAACTCGGCCTGTGGAGTATCAAATCTGTCTGGTCGTCGAACCTCCTCTCTAGGCTGAGAAGGCACCTGAGCTCTACCCTTGAGTGCCCCTACCATACGACCTCGTCCTCGTCCTCACCCTCCTCTCTGCATAGTGTATGTCTGTGGAAGAGACAAAAGACATTGCTAGTTAGTGCTATTTCAAGTTTTCAACGAAAAGGGTATTTTCGTAATTTTCATCAAAATTGAAAATTTGGGGAAAATTCGATTTGAAGATACTAGAATGTGCACAATACTTGGAATTGCATGATCATGAAGTTTATTTGAAGAAAATCGATCGAAAACTTGGTGAAAAGTTGAAAATTCAGAAAGAAGAAAATTGGGGATTTTTGCATATATTAGTGCAAAATTGAATTTTTGAAAAGTTGGAATTGGTCAAATCAAACTATAAGGACATATTTACAATATCATTGTGAACATGTAGCATTTGATTTTGTGCGAAAACTCCAAGCGGTTTGTAAGGAATAAATTTTTTTTTTAAAGTAAACGATTTCGGGTACGAAAACGTTGTGAAAGTGCTAGAATGTGTTAGAACTTGTTGTCTATGCATGGCATTGTGTTTAAAACCTAGGGAATGTGTTTCTAAGTATTCCTAAACATGATTTCTATGAGAATGCAAGCATAAGAGATTGTATATGAAAGAAGAAAGGATGAATTTACCTTGTATGAGATGAGTGTGTGATGTGGTGTTGTTGTTGAAGCACTAAATCACCCCCAAAGACCTTGGAAGAACCTTAGAAGTTTTTCCCCAGAGCTCCCTCACGTTTTGAAGTGTTTAGAATGAAGTTAGAATGAGGAAATGAGGCCTAAAATACGAATTTTCGTATTCTGTGAGCATTGGTCGACTGGGCTAGTCGACCAATCAATCGACCAATGGACCCAGTGACCTCATTTTCTGTTGAATTTTTGGAAAATGTGATTTTTGTTCTATGGATTATTGTTTGATGACTAAATGGATGTATTTAAGCATGATTTAAATTTTCAAATCATTTGGACTTGTGGATTATGATGAAACTTCGAAATTCGGTGTTCTTGATGTTTTTAGTTTTTGCGGAATGGTTACTCTGAGAAGTGGGTGTGGTGGATCCAGTAGCAATGGTCACGGTGAGATACCTCTTGGAGGTGGTGAGATACCCAATGGTGGTCATGATCAACAGACCAATACTGGCGATCAGGTTACCCATGACATACCCGGTGCCCCAAACGTCGGTAATTTCCGCGATATTGCCAACATCATGGGCAATATGATGCAACAGCAAGCAGCCCAGTTTAATCAGATGCTGACAGGTTTCATGACTCTGCATAATGAGACTCGTGCTGGTGCTAACAAAAATCATCATACTGCAGTCCCGAATGCGGGAGGTTTAGCTGGAACTCCTCATACTCGTCTGATGGAGAGTTTCTTGAAACTGCAAGTGCCCACCTTCACTGGAGTGACCAAGGACCCCTTGTTTCCTAACAAGTGGCTTCATGAATCAGAGAAGGCTTTTCGACATCTACAATGTTTTGAAGCCCAAAAGATTTTGTTTGCTGAACAGGAGTTGCAACATGAAGCTGACGCTTGGTGGACCTCCACTCGGCCTGTGTTGGAAGGTTTGCATGCGGGTGTTGTAACTTGGGATTTGTTCAAAGAAGCTTTCTGCATAAACTACTTCCCTGAAGAGGTGAAAGATGCGAAAGAAGCTGAATTTATGGCTCTTACGCAGGGATCCTTGTCTGTGTTGGAGTACCAATAGAAGTTAGAAGAGCTTCATTTCTTTGCTCCAGACTCTTTGAAGCTTGATCTCACCAAGGAAAATAAATTCTTTAAAGGACTGTTCAGCCTATAGTGAGCTATGCTCAAGTGGTGCAGAACTCGAAGAAGTTGGAAGAAACTGAGAAGGAGAGTGCACGTGTGCAAAGGCCCTGGCAGCCCAGGAACCCTGCTTTGGCGGATCGTAATGATCGGCGCTTTGTGAGACGTACACCCTACCCCACTCCTGCTTTTCAGCCTAGAAGTGTAGGTCAGAGCCCTGGTTTTCAGCAGCCCGGCCAGTTTAGACAGTATGGCAGGAATCAACCACCATTGAATGCGAATGTTAGGCCTGTGAAAGCAAATCCTAGGCCCTTGGTTCAGAAGCCCCCTGTTACAGCTACTCCAGTGGGACCTAGCAACCCTGTTTGCTTTTTCTGTAAGCAAACTGGTCATTTTGGTCGTGCCTGTCCGAAGAGGCCTATCCAACAGCCTGCTCCTACAGTGAAGAATGCTCCTACTCCCTCTGGTAGAGTGTTCAGTATTTCCAGTACTGAACAGGATGCAAGCCATGATGTGATTACAGGTACATTGTTAGTCACTTCTATTCCTGCATTTGTCTTATTTGATACGGGTGCATCTCATTCGTTCATATCATCTGCATTCATCAAGAAGACTGACCTAATGCCTGAGAAACTATCTAGTTCTTTACTAACTAGTACACCTACTGGTCCTGTTGTGAGACTAGATAAAGGGTTAGTTAAATGTCCTGTTTTGATTGGTGAGAAGAACTTGGAAGCCAATTTGGTACTTCTCGATATGCATGACTTTGATGTCATTTTGGGAATCGATTGGTTGACAGCCCACAAAGCTGTTTTTCTTTGTTCCTCAAGGAAAATTTAGTTCCATATCTATGGAAGTTCGGTCTTTGAATTTCAAGGTGAGAGAAGAAGGATTGGTAAGAAGATACTGTCTGCACTGATGCAAGTCTACGCCCTAGTGGATGATGCTTCATCTGAAGGCAAGAGTAAAGTAGATAAAATAGTTGACGAAGTCAAGATTGTCTGTGACTTTGTTGATGTCTTCCCTGATAACCTATCGGGAGTGCCTCCAGATAGGGATGTGAGTTTTCCATTGATCTCATCCCTGGTGCCGCTCCAATATCTAAGGCTCCATATAGGATGGCTCCTACTGAACTAATGGAGCTACAAAACGAGCTGAATGAGCTCATTGATAGAGGTTTTGTACAACCTAGTGTATCACCTTGGGGAGCTCCGGTTTTGTTTGTCAAGAAGAAGGATGGTAGTATGCATCTGTTCATCAACTACCGTGAGTTGAACAAGCTGACCATCAAGAATAGATACCCGCTGCCCAGAATTGATGATCTCTTCGATCAGTTGAAGGGTGCAGCAGTGTTCTCGAAGATTGACTTGAGATCTGAATATCACCAGTTGAAAGTGAAGCCAAGTGATATCTTCAAGACTGCTTTCGTAACAAGGTATGGTCATTATGAATTTCGGGTCATGCCTTTCGGATTGACTAATGCTCCTATAGTGTTCATGGACCACATGAACCGAATATTTCATGATGTGCTTGATAAGTTTGTGATTGTTTTCATCGACGACATCTTGATCTATTCGAAGAATGGAGAAGAGCATGTGAGTCATCTAAGTTTCACTTTGCAAAGACTACGAGAAAAGAGGCTTTATGCTAAGTTCAGCAAGTGTGATTTTTGGCTCAAGAGAGTAGTATTCCTCGGCCATGTGGTTTCAGCTGAAGGTATTCGTGTAGATCCCAAAAAAGTCCAAGCAATGGCTGATTGGGAAAGACCGAAGACGGTTACGGAAATAAGAAGTTTCCTTGGATTGGCGGATTACTACAGAAGGTTTATTGAGAACTTTTCTCGGTTGGCTGCTCCTATGACTAAGCTGACCAGGAAAGAAGAGAAGTTTGTTTGGTTTGACGGTTGTGAGAAGAATTTCCAAGAGTTGAAAGATAGATTGACAAGTGCCCCGGTCCTGACTATACATGATAGTTCCGGCGGTATGACAGTTTATACTGATGCATAGAAGATTGGTTTGGGTTGCGTGCTGATGCAACATGGTAATGTCATAGCCTATGCTTGTCACATCCCCCCAGCCGGTACCCTAACTGGCATACCTGGGAGTGTGATCCACAGCCCCGAAGATCAAGTATCGAGGAAATCATCCTCCCACATATACAATAACATAATCATAAACAGTAATTAATCAAGGTTTAATATTATAAACAAAAGATTTAACTCAAGAAAGAATAAATGATATAATCAGAGTGCAGAAAATGATACCAGATATCCGAAGATATCAAAAGAAGTAAAGTGAGGCGGAAACTCACTCTACAAACATAGCGGAACGTAGAATGAAAGTTAAAAAGGAAAATACAACTGAAACCAATGTACTAATAAATAAACTAAGAACAAGAGTCTTCAAGCTTATACATGACGTCTTCATAAGTATGGACTTCATCAATCCAACGGATCTGTTCTAACTCTACGCTGCCTTCAAAGGTAGTACGCAGCTTGATCCGCTGAGGGATCATCAGAGTAAGCTTGATCGTCGCCAAAGACCTTGCGTGTAATACGCTTCATCGGCTTGTGCTTCATTGTACCGCTCGTCATAATAATCTGCACTGCAGGATAATCTAAGAAGAAAATATACAAAAAGGAATGAGTTTCCCAAGAAACTCGGTAAGGCAAGTTAATCCATAACATCATAGATAACATGTGGTAAAACATAACATGATGCAATGCAATATGGAACAGATAAAGTATGAATGCATCTAAACTCTATGTATGCTGGTCTCTATGGTAGACATGCTTTAAGTCATAGCACCGTACTTCTTTGGGAAGGTCTCAATCACTCATCATCAGTTGGTAAAGGGTTCGGCATCCCTCAGGACAAACCATGGCGGAGGGTTAAGTCAACACACTCTCTCACAACCGTTTGGCATAAGTACCGGCGCATGTTAGGGAAAAGCCTAGCCCAATGCAAGTCATCTAGTCAGTTATATCATGTCAGATCCAGATACTTTCCCTATGGCACCGACCAACTCGGATCCGTATCCTTCACACTAGAGTCACGTATCCTATGGCACCGACCAACTTGGACTACGGACTCATCAACCCTATGGATTATCCACATATGGTAAACGGGAAGCTCTCATGTCCTCTCACGGGTTGGTTACCGGTCTTGAGCGCCCATGAGCCCAAGTCTAGCCATATGCAACCCTCCAATAAATGGTCCCCACAATATGATTCCCGTCCTCTCACGGGTTGGTTACCGGTCTTGAGCGCCCGTGAATCACATTCGCTACCATGGGTCGTTCGGTCTCAATACCCTTCCGAATCGGGTCTGATATAACAGGGGTCATCCTAGCCAAACACTGCAAGACAATCCTAGGTATGACATCCATTGATTCAGGAAAGCGTCGATGGGCATCTTCGGAGAACCACCCATACTATTCCCTCCGATGTCCAAGGACAGAAGCGTCAAAAGGACACTCCCCAATCCCAAACCATACCTAGGCAAACACATTCTCAGATCAGTCATGACATACACAACCAACAGTTCATCATATACAAGAGAATGTAAAAGCAAAATCAGATTAAGCAGTAATAATTAACTCATATAACATGAATAATAAAAAGGATAACATAAACAAGTGCTACTGTTCTCACAGTAGGAGATCAGAATTAAAATACAATAACAGTATGTAAAATCATAGTTTTGCAAAGTAGAAACCAAAGAACAAGCAACCTATGTAGTTAAGGAATCAACTGTCCTTACCTGATTATCGAAGAATATGATCCAAAAATCAAAGAGAGCAACTCCAAACTTAGCAAATAGACTCCTAACAATCATAGATACAACATTAGGAAAGATGCCTAAAAGATCAGAGAGCAAACGAATCAAATCGGGCGAAAAAGGAAGCTACTGACGCCTTTGGTCGAGTGCCCCACTCGACCAAGGAGTTGACCAAGCAAGTCAGTACGGAATTGTACAGACTGCTTTGGCCATAACTTCCTCGTTTGAAGTCGGATTGATCCGAACTTCGAAGGGGAACTTCCTAAGGTATATTAGGATCATATAGTAAGATAAAAACATCAAGTCATGGGGAAAATTTGGGTTCTTGATCAATTAGGGTTTCAACCTTATGGTTCCCATAAAAAGGTTGAGATCACAGAATGAAAGAAAAATAAATAATTGGCCAAAAGCAATAAGAAAATCATAGGAGAACTAAATTAGGTTAACAGAAACATTGCCCATGAGGTTTCCCTCGCATGGGAGGTTAACAAGAGATTCCAGAAGATCATACTAGGGTTAGGGTTTGAAGAAAATCCTCGGCTAGGGTTGAGATCATGATTTTGATCATAGATCTCAAAGAAACGAAGGAGATCACGAAGGGATGGTTGCAAGGATGCATCATCAACTCCCTGATCTCAATCAAGAACAAGATCAAGAAAGAAAATTTAATAATTCAGAAGGGATACTAACCTTGAATTGTAAGAACAGAGAAAAGAGGCTTCAGATCTGCAGAGGAGTCTTCGAAATAACCAGAGTGAGTTTCGGAGAGGTGTTCTCACGTTCACAAAGTGTTTAGGAGGCAGCCGTAACAAAGAAATACGAAGTAGGGTTTAAATAAGAGTGAAAAACCCTAAAATTACAATTTCTCGGATTTCACCTTCCTTTGGTCGAGTGCTTGGTCGAGTGGCCCACTCGACCCACGATCACCAAGGCATAAAGTAAGGAATAATCAGGGATTTGGAGGATCAAATGGGCTTTAAACCTTATGGGCTTTTGCATACACATCAAGTAACATGTCAAGTGTGAAGAAATACCTTCAAACCAAGTCAGATAATACTCCAAGTCCTTCAACTAATCTCATCTTCAGACAACTGCAGCTTCCTTTCCAAATCTACACAGACATCCAAGTATGGAACTCCATCAACAACATCCATGGGTTCAGAGTCAAACACCATGTCTTCTACTGAGATGGCCCATAGTTGGCTTCTTTCTTTACTCCGGGTCTTTGGACCTAAAAACAACCGGGTTACCGGGTCAAGGTCAGGGTTAGGTTAGGGCTGGGTTTCACAATGCTTCTCAGCAATTGAAAGATTATGAGCGGAATTAACCCACTCATGATCTAGAACTTGCCGTTGTTGTCTTCGCTTTGAAGATCTAGAGACATTACCTCTACGGTAAGAAGTGTGAAATCCATCCCAAAACCTAAGTTAGACACCCTATTTGTTTTGGATGAAGAAGAACTTGTTTGATGTTTAACCTTGAAGTTGGACCTTGAGTATGGTGTTGATATGTTTAGAAGGTCCTAGGAAGTCAAGTCGGACCTCTCCTTTTGTGTAGATTCGAAAACCCACAGAAAATTGATGATGGAAATTCCCAACTTGAAGAGCTTGGTTGATTTAGAAAAGAGAATGCACCTTGATGAAGAGAAGATTGGTTGATGACCTTAGAGCATGGTTAGATATGATTTAAAGCCATTTTCCTATGCTAGGTAAGTTATATTTTTTGTGTAGAAAGTTTAGTTTGATTCCGAAAAGAGAAAGGCCCTCAAATCCCTGTTTTAGGCTATGCTGTCAGCCTGGGTCGACTGGCTGGGTCGACTGGTCCAATCAACCCAACCCACTCGACCCAAGTAAACAGAATTCGAGCAAAATCTTCTGTTTAGGTCATTATTGCTATATACACCTCATAACTTCGTGTTTTTAGTATCCCTAGCCTCCAAAACACCTAGAGAACGAAGGAAACTCATCTCCAAGCCTCCTTTGGTGTGGAAGAAGATCTGCATTCATCTCTCAAGCTTTCTCTCTCTCTTGTTCTTCAATCAAAGGTTAGTATTCAATCTATTATGCTATTGATTCATTCTTACTATGATCATTCTCTTCTATAATCTGAGATTATGAGGAAGATATTGCATCTCTGCAATCATATCTTCTACAATCTCTTCTCATTCTATATGCTATGATTTCATATTCATTCTCTACATGATTTTCATGATTTCTTCTTAAACTATGATCATGTTCTAATTTCGATTTCTTCTAGCATATTAGATGCATCTCTATAATCATTCTTACTCTCGATTTACTGTGTTCATATACTAGAATGAGGTCTCCTCATCTCTAGTTCATCTCTTTCATTCATAGCTTGTTTTCAATGAAAACCATGTTGTTTTCCAAATTAGAAAGTCTTGTTTTCCAAAATAGAAACTATGATTCTAAATTAGTAAGTAATGGTTTTAATGGTGGTTTGATGTCTAAATTATGCTTTTTAGTCTTAGACTACTGTGTTAGACAATCTCTCCAAGTTTCGTCGCATTCCGGTTTGTGTAGCATAGGTTTTGGATCAAGATTCTCTTTTTATTTTCGGATTTGCTCTTGGGCAGATTGCCTGGGTTGACTGGAGCACTCCACCCATCCAATCAACCCGCAGTGACAGCTACTCTGTTTTTGATCTGTTTCGACTCCAATCTTTTGGAATCACTTCTTATGACCTTTACATGTTTTGTCAAGCTTGTTTAGGTGATTTTGGATCTGTTCTCTGATCTCTTATTTGAAGACTATAAGTTTGGATTACGAGGTGAGTATTCCAACTCACTATATGCCTATTTACATGTCTTTATGTATTATGACATGAATGCATGATTTAGCTACTGTTATGTTAGTTTCCATTATGATATGAATGCTGTAAGTACAATAGGATCTTATTTCCTTATTTACTTTATGTACTTGATCATGAATGAATACTTATTCATGTATGTTTCTTATTCATTTAATCATGTCTTATTATACTCTTCTATTCGATGAGATATCTATCGTGGATGATATGACTGAATTATGATTGTGATTGTTTAGGTATGATTTGGGATTGGGGAATGTCCTTTTGACATTTCTGTCCTTGGACATCATTTGGGATAGTATGGGATATTTCCAATGTTGCCTTTGACACTTTCCCGGATTATTGGTTGTCATACCTAGGACTTGTCTAGCAATGTTTGGCTAGGATATTCCCTGTTATATCAGACCCGATTCAGAAGGGTATTGAGACCGAACGACTCGTGGTAGCAATGGGGATTCATGGGCGCTCAAGACCGGTAACCAACCCGTGAGGGGACATGAATCACATTGTGGGGGCCATTTATGGGTAGGGTTGCATATGGATAGACTTGGGCTCATGGGCGTTCATGACCGGTAACAAACCCGTGAGAAGACATGAGAGCTTCCCGTTTACTATATGTGGATGACCTATTGGGTTGATGAGTCCGTTGTAAAACCCAGCCCTAACCTTGACCCGGAAACCTTGTTATTTGTAGGTCCAGTGACCCGAAGTAAAGTA
This sequence comes from Hakea prostrata, assembly GCF_041222555.1. Classification (NCBI taxonomy): domain Eukaryota; kingdom Viridiplantae; phylum Streptophyta; class Magnoliopsida; order Proteales; family Proteaceae; genus Hakea; species Hakea prostrata. The sequence goes on along the minus strand of NC_142601.1, from coordinate 35,798,863 downwards.
AGAAGTCTGCTTTGGGCCATCCCAGTGGAGGACATGGTGTCTGGCTTTGAATCCATGAAAGTTGATGATGAGATTCTATTTATGGAAACTGAATCTTGATGAAGATCGGATTAGTTGATGGACTTGGAGTGCTCTCTATCATGGTTTGAAGGCATTTCTACCTATTAGGTAAGTCACTTGATATGTGTGCAAAACCCCTTTAGGATTGGATTTGATCTGGGTCTTCAATTCCCTGTTTAGGAGTTGCTGAACTGATTGGTCGACTGGACCAGTCAACCAATCCACTCGACCAATGGGTTCTGTCTTTGGCAATTAGGTCTTGCTTGCTCTATTTAAGTCCAATCTCGAGTCTACTTCGTATTTTCTGCCTCCAAACTCTTTGGAACGAACCAAAGACCTCTGCAAGTCATCTCCCATGCATCCTTGGTGTTTTTCTTGACGGATCTTGGTCAAAACTCTTCCTTTTGCATCAAAGGTATGTCTACACTCTCTTCTTCTCCTCCATCTCTGTTTTTCTTTCCTTTTTGAGTTGAGACAGTAGAGGAGATGCTGCATTCTCTGTTGCAAACATATCTGGACTTGTCTCTCATGTTCTTCCTAAGGATTAATGGCTAATGCAATGATCTTAACCATGATCATTGCAAGCTTTTGAAGGAATCATGATCTTGTCTTTGTTTATCTTTTGATTTGAATTCTGATCTTCTTAGATCTACTATATTGATCATGTTAGTAGTCAATTGCTGTGTTTTCTTTTCATGATCCATGATCTATCAATCTCTAGTTGTTTCTCTTCTACCATACCATGCTTTCTTCATGAATCATGATAGTTACATATATGGTAGGTTTTGTTTCCTTATTTAGATTTATGCTCTTAGGTCTATTTTCTTGAAGATCTAAGTATGCCTTCCATGATATCTTTATCTGAATCAATGATTCATTCTCCTATTGTTCTTGTCTATGATTTCTATCTTGAATTCTTCAAGAACCATGATTGATCTAATTATGGTAACTTTTTGTTTCCTAATTTGTATCTTGAAGACTTGATTCGATTAGTGTTTTGAGGTCCCCTATATGTTAGGATACTACTAATGTAGTTTACCCCTTGATTAGTACCCTTTTGAACCACCAAATTCGGATTTTATATCTTAAAACTCTGATTTTGTAGGCTACTGTCTTCATTGGTCGACTGATTGGTCGATGGCGAGAGACCAATCCAATCGACCAATGAGTACAACAACTCCAATTGGTCCTGTTTTGGATGTTTTGGTATCTTTTCTGTTAGGGATCTTTCCTAATATGTTGTATACACTTGTTTAGGACCTTCTTCTCAAGTTTGTCAAGATCTTACTTGATTTCTTAGGATTCCTTTGCAAGTTTTAAAAGGTAAGGATGGTTACTTCTTTAACAACATAAATTGCATATCTTAGTTTCTATATTTGAATCTTGTTAATTTACTTCTTTAATTAGATTCTTATAATGTTATACTACTGTGGTACTGTCTTGATATCAGTAGCATTACTTATTTATATTGAATTGACTCATGTATGATTTACTTACCAGTTATATACAAGTTGATTGTAATTATTGATTTCTTTCCATATATGAAGCTACCATATATGTGATGTTATGAATTGATGCTTGTGTATGCTTAAGTATGGTTTGGAAAGGAGAGGTGTCCTTTTGACACTTCTGTCCTTGGACTACTACGGGAATATTATGGGATGTTTCCGGAGATGCCCTCTGGACACCTTCCTAAACTGTTGGATGACATATCTAGGACTGTCTAGTAGTGTTGGGCTAGGATGTCCCGTTATGTCAGACCCTAATCGGAGGGGTATTGAGACCGAACGACCCGTGGTAGCAATGGGGATTCATGGGCGCTCAAGACCGGTAACCAACCCGTGAGAGGACAGGAATCACATTGTGGGGGCCATTTATTGGTAGGGTTGCATATGGTTAGACTTGGGCTCACGGGCACTTAAGACCGGTAACCAACCCGTGAGGGGACGTGAGAGCTTCCCGTTTACCATATGTGGATAACCAATAGGGTTGATGAGTCCGTAGTCAGGGACTATGAGGACTCTAGTGTGTAGGATACCGGAAAGGATCGTTAGGGATGAGGAATGGACGTATCTGGATCTGACTTGATGTAACTAAGTAGAAGACTTGCATTTGGCTAGGCTTAACCCTGACATGTGCCGGTACTTAGACCAATGGTGATGTGAGAGAGTGGTGACCTATACCCTCAGCCATGGAATGTCCCGAGGGATGCCGGACCCATTACCAACTGATGATGAGTGATTGAGACTTTCCTAAAGAAGTACGGTGCTATGACTTAAAGCATGTCTGCCAATAGAGACCAGCATATATATAGAGTTAGATTCATACATTCATTGTTTGTCTCATACCATATTGCATCTATGTTTGTTTTGTAATCCTGCCATTTATGTTATTATGGATTTAACTGCCTTACTGAGTTTCTTTGAAACTCATTCCTTTATTGTACAATGTTTGTTAGACTATTCTACAGGTTCTGAATATCAAGACGGCTCCTATGAAGAAGCGCAAGGAGAAGAGGCATATCTCCAGGAAGGTGATTGCGGTTACGACAATTACACTGAAGATCCCGCGAGTGGTTATGCTCCGTACGATGCTTAGTCCGACCATAGAGTGGAAGCGCCCTTGTGCCGTTTATGAGATTTATACTTATAGGGATATTGTCTATAAGATTGAGAACAATTTAGTTACCTTTTGTACCTGCTATTGGGATTAGATTCTATCCTGTTTCTTCTCTTTTAGAACTACTTTTCCGCTGGTTGTAGAGTGGGATTTCGCCTCACTTTACTTATCTGACTTAGACACTCTGATTATATTTAGTACTCTGATTTATATATGATTCATTCTTTCCTTATTTGGATCTATGGTTTATCTTTCGTACTTGGATTATTATTGTTCATGATTATGTTATTGTTTATGTGGGAGGTTGATTACTCGATACCTGATCTTCGAGCTGTGGATCACACTCTCGGGTATGCCAGATAGGGTACCGGTTGGGAGGATGTGACAGATTGGTATCAGAGCCCAAGGTTTGAGGAAATCCTAACCACAAAAGACAATAACTGAACATTCCTGAGTCATAGATCTGAAATGACTCTACTCTTAGAAGTGAATAATATAACACTTGGATTAGAAACTTAACCTATGAAGCATAACAGAACATTTCTGAATAACATACCATAATTATACTTAAACAAATGTCACTAATGCAAATAAAAGAAAGGTGCATAATATACAATAATTAAGTGAAACAAAATGAACTTCATTAATTTCAAAAGCTTTTACAACGATTACATCCGAAATGCATAAATGAAAATCCTAGGGTACAATCTATCTAGGTGATCTTCTCCGATCTCTCGTATGCTCGAACTCCTCCGCTAGCTGAGTCACCCGATGCTCTATCCTATCCCGTCGTGACTCCATCCTCTCATACATCTGCTCTGTCCGACCTCCATCCTCTCTAGCATGGAAGTCATCGATCTCATCTCGTGCCCCAAGATCCGAAGTCTCCGGAACTGCATGAGAAGGGCCACCTGCCTCGAAGTGTGATGCAGGAAACTCGTGATGCACGGCTCAGCCTCTTGCATCTCTCAGATCATCGTCTCCGGCCTGATCATCACTATCGGGACCGATATCCTCTCCTCCATCCTCCGACTCCTGATCCTCATCCTCCGACTCCTCATCATCCTCACCCTCCGGACCAGGAGATCTCTCGAGCTGCTGCAGGTCTCATCCGACGAATGGTCCGAGTCCCGATGACATATCCCTGTGAACCAGTGTCCACTGGTGTATCCTCGAAACTCACCCCGAAATGCCTGAAGATCAAGGTCAGTAGCCTCCCATAGCAAAGGTTCCGCATGCTAGGCCGCAGAACCAAGTCCAGCATGACCTCCTGAATGATGTAGGAGAGATCGATCTCGAAGCCCATGTAGATGCGGTAGATGACTAAGGCCTCCATCACTGTGACCCGATGTTGATGTCTGGCCTTCGGCATAATGTTTCGGCCGACTATGCGACCGATAATCCATGCAGAATCCGTCATCCGTCCGCTGGTCCACGGAGTGAAGCATCGACGACTATCCCATAGTGTAGAGCATATCTCGTGTAGCTCGTACGACAATAGATAGCTGTCCAAATCTGCTCCTGCAGGTATCCACACACACTGTTGTGGATAGTAAGGAACCTACAAGATCTCAGCCAGTGCTCGGGTGGAAAAGCGAATCTGAATCTGGAAGACCCTGCTCCTTAGGACAAGTCTAAGTGGATGTCCTTTGTAAAACCCAGCCCTAACCTTGACCCGGAAACCTTGTTATTTGTAGGTCCGATGACCCGAAGTAAAGTAAGAAGTTAGCTTTGGGCCATCCCAGTAGAAGACTTGGTGTCTGGCTTTGAATCCATGAAAGTTGATGATGAGGTTCTATTTATGGAAACTGAATCCAGATGAAGATCTAATTAGTTGAGGGACTTGGAGTGCTCTCTATCTTGGTTTGAAGGCATTTCTACCTATTAGGTAAGTCACTTGACTTGTGTGCAAAACCCCTTTAGGATTGGATTTGATCTGGGCCTTCAATTCCCTGTTTTGATCTTCTTGTCAAGATTGGTCGATCGATTGGTCGACTGGGCCAGTCGACCAATCCACTCGACCAATGAGTGCTGTCTTTGTCAATTAGGTTGTTCTTGCTCTATTTAAGTCCAATCTCAAGTCCACTTCGTATTTGCTGCCTCCAAACTCTCTGGAACGAACCAAAGACCTCTGCAAGTCATCTCTCTTGCATCCTTGGTGTTTTCTTGACGGATCTTCGTCAAAACTCTTCTTTTTGCATCAAAAGGTATGTCTACTCTCTCTTCTTCTCCTCCACCTTTGTTTTTCTTTCCTTTTGAGTTGAGACAGTAGAAGAGATGCTGCATTCTCTGTTGCAAACATCTCTGAACATGTTCTCATGATCATCCTAAGGATTTGAGGCTAGAACAATGATCTTAACCATGATCATTGCAAGCTTTTGAAGGAATCATGATCAAACCATGATCTAATCTCTGTTAAACTTCTAATCTGAATTCTGATCTCTTTGGATCTTCTATGTTGATCATGTTAGTAGTTAATTACTGTGTTTTCTTTCCATGATCCATAATCTATAGATTTCTAGTTGTTCTCTTCTACCATACTATGTGTTCTTCATGATGCATGGTAGTTACATATATGGTAGGTTTTATTTCCTTATTTAGATTTATACTTCTAAGCCTTATTCCATGAAGATCTATGTATGTTTTCATGATACCATTACCGAAAGCAATGATCCATCCTTTATTGTTCTTGTCTTTGTTTTCTATTTCAAATTCATCAAGATCCATGGTTGATTTAATTATGGTAACTTTTTGTTTCCTAATTTGGATCTTGATACCTTGATTGGATTAGTGTTTTGAGGTCCCCTATTTGTTAGAATACTACTGATGTAGTCTACCCCTTGATTAGTACCCTTTTGAACCACCAAATTTGGATTTCATATCTTAAAACTCTGATTTTATAGGCTACTGTCTGCATTGGTCGACTGATTGGTCGACTGGACCACTCGACCAATCCACTCGACCAATGAGTACAGCAACTCCAGATTTGGTCTGTTTGGATGTTTTGATATCTTTTTCTGTTAGGGATCTTTCCTAATATGTTGTATATACTTGTTTAGGACCTTCTTCTCAAGTTTGCCAAGATCTTACTTGATTTCTTAGGATTCCTTTGCGAGTTATAAAAGGTAAGGATGGTTATTTCCTTAATTACATAGATAGCATGAATCTAGTTTCTATATTTCAATATCATTGATATGATTCCTAAATTAGATTCTTACAATGATATACTACTGTTGCAAACTTTGATTACAGTAGCATTACTTATTCATATTGAATTGATTTATGTATGATTTACTTACCAATGTTATACAAGTGATTGTACTTATTGATTTCTTTCCATATATGAAGTTACCATATATGTGATGATATGAATTGATGCATGTGTATGCTTAAGTATGGTTTGGAAAGGAGAGGTGTCCTTTCGACACTTCTGTCCTTGGACTACTACGGGAATATTATGGGATGTTTCCGGAGATGCCCTCTGGACACCTTCCTAAACTGTTGGATGACATATCTAGGATTGTCTAGTAGTGTTTGGCTAGGATGTCCTGTTATGTCAGACCCTAATCGGAGGGGTATTGAGACCGAACGACCCGTGGTAGCAATGGAGATTCATGGGCGCTCAAGACCGGTAACCAACCCGTGAGAGGACAGGAATCACATTGTGGGGGCCATTTATTGGTAGGGTTGCATATGATTAGACTTGGGCTCACGGGCGCTTAAGACCGGTAACCAACCCGTGAGAGGACGTGAGAGCTTCCCGTTTACCATATGTGGATGATCAATAGGGTTGATGAGTCCGTAGTCCGAGTTGGTCGGTGCCATAGGATACGCCGACTCTAGTGTGAAGGATACCGGAAAGGATCGTCGTGGACGAGGAATGGAAGTATCTCGGATCCGACTTGATGTAACTAAGTAGAAGACTTGCATTTGGCTAGGTTTTACCCCGACATGCGCCAGTACTTATACCAAATGGTTGTGAGAGAGTGTGTTGACTTAACCCCGCGCCAAGGTTTGTCCCGAGGGATGAAGGACCCATTACCAATCGGCTGCTCAAGACCGGTGAAATGATCCGTGAGAGAATCCAAGATATCTTAAATGGTTGAGGATGTGAGTGGACTTTCCTAAAGAAGTACGGTGCTATGACTTAAAGCATGTCTGCCAATAGAGACCAGCATACATAGAGTTAGATTCATTCATTCATTGCTTGTCTCATATCATATTGCATTTATGTTTGTTCTGGAATCCCGCCATTTATGTTATTATGGATTTTAATCGCCTTACCGAGTTTCTTTGAAACTCATTCCTTTATTGTACAATGTTGTTAGACTATCCTGCAGGTACTAAGTACTATGACGGTCCCTATGAAGAAGCGCAAGGCGAAGAGGCATATCTCCAGGAAGGTGATTGCAGTTACCACAATTACTCTGAAGATTCCGCGAGTGGTTATGCTCCGTATGATGCTTAGTCCGACCATTGAGTGGAAGCGTCCTTGTGCTATTTATGAGATTTACACTTACAAGGATGTTGTCTATAAAGTGGAGAACAATTTAGTTACCCAATGTACTTGTTACTAGGATTAGGTTTTGTCTAGTTTATTCTTTTAGAGCTACTTTTCCGCTGGTTGTAAAGTGGGATTTTTGCCTCGCTTTACTTATCTGTTTGATACTCTGATTATATTTAGTATTCTGATTCATTTATGATTCATTCTTTCTTTATTGGATCTATGATTTATCTTCCGCACTCATGTTATGATTGTTCATGATTATGTTATTGTTTATGTGGGAGGTTGATCACTCGATACCTGATCTTCGGGCTGTGGATCACACTCTCGGGTATGCCAGATAGGGTACCGGCTGGGAGGGCGTGACATCCTTGACCTCGAGCCTCCTCTGTGTAGGTAAGGTTGCTGAAGAACAACCTCACTAGCTCCTGGTATACCGGCAGATCCTCAGTGAAGAGATGTGTCCACTGCAACGTGTCGAATCTCTGCCGAATCCTAAAGACTCTGAGCTGGCGTAGGTGAAGAAGACGTCCCAACTCGATGTTACAGTAACTGAAGTAGGCCTCGTACAAAAACTCGGCCTGAGGTGTGTCGAACATGTCCGGTCTCCGAACCTCCCGTCTAGGCTCGAAGGAACCCGACCTCTGCCCCCTAAGTGCCCCTACAATGCGACCATGACCTCTACCTCATCCTCGCCCTCCCCTCTGCATAGTGTGTATCTGAGAAAGAGATAAGAGACATTTCCAGTTAGTGCTACTTTAAGATTTGAGCCAAAAGGGTATTTTCGTAATTTTTTTCGAAAAATTTCAAATTTGGGGAAAATTTGATTTGAACATACTAGCATGTGCGCAATACTTGGAATTTCATGTCTATGAAGTTTGTTTGAAGAAAATCGATCGAAAACTTGAATTAAAGCGAAAAATTCAGCAAGAAGGAAAATTTGGGGATTTTGCAATTTAGGTCAAAGTTGGATTTTTGAAAAGTTGAAATTGGTTAAATCAAATTTTATGGACCTATCTACAATATCATCTTGAGCATGTAGCATTTGATTTCGTGAGGAAATTTCAAGCGGTTTGTGAGAAAACGAAAATTTTCTAAAGATAACATTTTCGGTATGAGAACGTTGCGAGATGAACACCAATATGTTAGAACTTGTTGTCTATGCATGGCATTGTGTTTAAAACCTAAGGAATATGTTTCTAAGCATTCCTAAGCATGATTTCTAGCATTGGATACAAGCAAAACATGGTTTTGATGGAAATGCAAGCATGAGAAGATGAAAATGGAAGAAAGAATGAAAGATTTACCTTGTTTGTGATGGTTGTGTGTTGAAGTGTTGTTGTTGAAGCACCAAAACACCTCAAGAGCACTTGTAAGAACCTTTGGAGACTTTCCCTAGAGCTCTCTCACCTTTGAAAGAGGATAAAATGAAGTTGGAATGTGGAAATGAGGCTTATAATGCGAATTTTCGCATTACATTGGCTTGATTGGTCGACTGGGTCACGACCAATCACTCGACCAATGGTCACAGAGACCTCATTTGCTGTTGAATTTTTGGAAAATGTGATTTTTGCCTTATGAATTATTGTTTGATGACTATATGGATATATTTAAGCATGATTTAAGTTTTCAAATCATTTGGACTTGTGGTTTATGTTGAAACTTCGAAATTCGGTATTTTGATGTTCTCAGTTTTTGCAAAATGGTTACTCTGAGAAGTGGGCGTGGTGAATCCAGTGGTCAAGGAGGTGGTGAAATACCTCAGGGAGATGGTGAAATACCTCATGGGGGTGGTGAAATACCTCATGGAGGTGGTGAGATACCTAATGTTGATCAGGGTACCCATGAGATACCCGGTGCCCCGAATGTTGGAAGTTTCCGTGATATTGCCAATATTATGGGCAATATGATGCAGCAACAAGCAGCTCAGTTCAACCAGATGTTGGTGGGTTTCATGACTACTCATAATGAGACTCGAACTGGTGCTAATGTGAATCCTCATGCCGTAGTCCCGAATGCGGGAGGTTTAGCCGGAACTCCTCATACTCACTTTGATGGAGAGTTTTACACCAAGATGCAAGTACCCACTTTCACTGGAGTTACCAAGGATCCCTTGTTTTCTAACAAGTGGCTTTGTGAGTTGGAGAAGGCTTTCCGACATCTGCTGTCACGCCCTCCCAGCTGGTACCCTATCTGGCATACCCGAGAGTGTGATCCACAGCCCGAAGATCAGGTATCGAGTGATCAACCTCCCACATAAACAATAACATAATCATGAACAATCATAACAAGAGTGCGGAAGATAAATCATAGATTCAATAATGAAAGAATGAATCATAAACGAATCAGAATAATAGTTATAATCGAGTATCAAACGGATAAGTAAAGTGAAGCAAAAATCCCACTTTACATCCAAATGAAAAGTAGCTCTAAAGAATAAACTAGACAAAATCTAATCCCAAGAACAAGTACATTGGGTAACTAAATTATTCTCCACTTTATAGACGACATCCTTGTAGGTATAGATCTCATAAATAGCACAAGGACGCTTCCACTCAATGGTCGGACTAAGCATCGTACGGAGCATAACCACTCGCGGAATCTTCAGAGTAATTGTGGTAACCGCAATCACCTTCCCTGGAGATATGTCTCTTCGCCTTGCGCTTCTTCATAGGGACCGTCATAATATTCAAGACTGCAGGATAGTCTAACAACATTGTACAATAAAGGAATGAGTTTCAAAGAAACCCGGTAAGGCGGGTAAAATCCATAATAACATAAATGGCGGGATTCCGAACAAACATAAATGCAATATGATATGAGACAAACAATGAATGAATGAATCTAACTCTATGGATGCTGGTCTCTATTGGCGGACATGCTTTAAGTCATAGCACCGTACTTCTTTAGGAAAGTCCACTCACATCCTCAACCATTTAAGATATCTTGGATTCTCTCACGGATCATTTCACCGGTCTTGAGCAGCCGATTGGTAATAGGTCCTTCATCCCTCAGGACAAACCTTGGCAGGGGTTAAGTCAACACACTCTCTCACAACCATTTGGTATAAGTCTTGGCGCATGTCGGGGTAAAACCTAGCCAAATGCAAGTCTTCTACTTGGTTACATCAAGTCAGATCCAGATACTTCCATTCCTCGTCCCTGACGATCCTTTCCGGTATCCTTCACACTAGAGTCAGCGTATCCTATGGCACCGACCAACTCGGACTACGGACTCATCAACCCTATTGATCATCCACATATGGTAAACGGGAAGCTCTCACGTCCTCTCACGGGTTGGTTACCGGTCTTAAGCGCCCGTGAGCCCAAGTCTAACCATATGCAACCCTACCAATAAATGGCCCCCACAATGTTATTCTTGTCCTCTCACGGGTTGGTTACCGGTCTTGAGCGCCCATGAATCCCCATTGCTACCACGGGTCGTTCGGTCTCAATACCCCTCCGATTAGGGTCCCGACATAACAGGACATCCTAGCCAAACACTACTAGACAATCCTAGATATGTCATCCAACAGTTTAGGAAGGTGTCCAGAGGGCATCTCCGGAAACATCCCATAATATTCCCGTAGTAGTCCAAGGACAGAAGTGTCGAAAGGACACCTCTCCTTTCCAAACCATACGTAAGCATACACATGCATCAATTCATATCATCACATATATGGTAATTACATATATGGAAAGAAATCAGTATTACAATCACTTGTATAACATTGGTAAGTAAATCATACATGAATCAATTCAATATGAATAAGTAATGCTACTGTAATCAAAGTTATGCAACAGTAGTATATCATTGTAAGAATCTAATTTAGGAAACATATTCATGATATTCAAATATAGAAACTAGATTCATGCTATCTATGTAATTAAGGAAATAACCATCCTTACCTTTTATAACTCGCAAAAGGATCCTAAGAAATCAAGTAAGATCTTGGCAAACTTGAGAAGAAGGTCCTAAACAAGTATATACAACATATTAGGAAAGATCCCTAACAGAAATTATATCGAAACATCCGAAAGCAGACCAATTCTGAGTTGTTGTACTCATTGGTCGAGTGGATTGGTCGAGTGGTCCAGTCGACCAATCAGTCGACCAATGCAGAGACGATAGCCTATAAAATCAGAGTTTTCAGATATGAAATCCGAATTTGGTGGTTCAAAAGGGTACTAATCAAGGGGTAGACTACATCAGTAGTATTCTAGCATATAGGGGACCTCAAAACACTAATCAAATCAAGGTATCAAGATCCAAATTAGGAAACAAAAAGTTACCATAATTAAATCAAACATGGATCTTGATGAATTTGAAATAGAAAACAAGGACAAGAACTATAGGAGGATGGATCATTGCTTTCGGTAATGAAAACATGAAAACATGCATAGGTCTTCATGGAATAAGGCTTAGAAGCATAAATCTAAATAAGGAAATAAAACCTACCATATATGTAACTATCATGCATCATGAAGAACACATAGTAAGGTAGAAGAGAACAACTAGAATTCTATGGATTATGGATCATGGAAAGAAAACACAACCATTAACCACTAACATGATCAATGAAAGAAGATCCAAAGAGATCAGAATTCAGATTAGAAGATTAACAGAGATTAAATCATGGTTTGATCATGAATCCTTCAAAAGCTTGCAATGATCATGGTTAAGATCATTGTTCTAGCCTTAAATCCTTAGGATGATCATGAGAACATGTTCGAGAGATGTTTGCAACAGAGGATGCAGCATCTCTTCTACTGTCTCAACTCAAAAAGGAAAGAAAAACAAAGATGGAGGAGAAGAAGAGAGAGTAGACATACCTTTTGATGCAAAAAGAAGAGTTCCGACGAAGATCCGTCAAGAAAACACCAAGGATGCAAGAGAGATGACTTGCAGAGGTCTTTGGTTCGTTCCAGAGGGTTTGGAGGCAGCAAATACGAAGTGGACTCGAGGTTGGACTTAAATAGAGCAAGAATCAACCTAATTGCCAAAGACAGCACTCATTGGTCGAGTGGATTGGTCGACCGGCCCGGTCGACCAATCGATCGACCAATGCCGACAAGAAGGCCAAAACGAGGGAATTGAAGGTCCAGATCAAATCCAAACCTAAAGGGGTTTTGCACACAAGTCAAGTGACTTACCTAATAGGTAGAAATGCCTTCAAACCAAGATAGAGAGCACTCCAAGTCCATCAACTAATTAGATCTTCATCAGGATTCAGTTTCCATAAATAGAACCTCATCATCAACTTTCATGGATTCAAAGCCAGACACCAAGTCCTCTACTGGGATGGCCCAATGCTGACTTCTTACTTTACTTCGGGTCATCGGACCTACAAACAACAAGGTTTCCGGGTCAAGGTTAGGGCTGGGTTTCACATCTGCAATGCTCGGAAGCTCCGAAGATTCTGTTTGCTGAACAGAAGTTGCAACAAGAAGCTGATGCATGGTGGACCTCCACTCGGCCTGTTTTGGAAGGATTGCATGCAGGAGTAGTAACTTGGGAGTTGTTCAAAGAGGCTTTTTGCTTGAATTATTTCCTCGAGGCGGTGAAAGATGCGAAGGAAGCTGAGTTTATGGTTCTCACACAAGGATCTTTGTCTGTGTTGGAGTACCAACAGAAGTTTGAGGATCTTCATTTCTTTGCTCCAGATTCTCTGAAGGTCGATCTCGCCAAAGCGAAGAAGTTCTTCAAAGGACTGTGCCCTGCCATTAAAGCTTACCTCACAGTCCAGCCTATAGTGAGCTATGCTCAAGTGGTGCAGAACTCGATGAAGTTGGAAGAAACAGAGAAGGAGAGTGCACGTGTGCAAAGGCCCTGGCAGCCAAGGAACCCTGGGTTGGTGGATCGTAATGATCGGCGTTTTGTGAGACCTACACCCTACCCCACTCCTACTTTTCAGCCTAGGAGTGTAGGTCAGAACTCGGGTTTTCAGCAGTCCGGCCGGTTTAGACAATGGCGGAAAACCGACCACCGGTGAGTGCAAGTGCTAGGCCCGTGAATGCGAATCCTAGGCCTTTTGTTCGAAGCCCTCTCGTTGCAGCCTACCCCAGTTGGACCCAGCAATCCCGTTTGCTTTTACCGCAAGCAAGCTGGTCATTTCGCTCGTGCTCAGTCCGGGCGGCTCTGTCCAAAGCAGCCTGCTCCAGTGGTGAAGAGTGCTCCTACTCCTCCCTCTGGTAGAGTGTTCAGTATTTCTAGTGTTGAGCAGGATCCAAGCCATGAAGTGATTACAGGTACATTGTTAGTTGCTTCTATTTCTGCATTTGTCTTATTTGATACGGGTGCATCTCATTCGTTCATGTCATCTGCATTCATCAAGAAGACTGACCTAATCCCTGAGAAGTTGTCTAGTTGTTTATTGATTAGTACACCTACTGGTCCCGTTGTGAAACTAGATAAGGGGTTATCTAAATGTCCTGTGTTGATTGGAGAGAAGAACTTGGAAGCCAATTTTGTACTTCTTGATATGAAGGACTTCGATGTTATTTTGGGAATTGATTGGTTAACAGCCCACAAAGCTGTGTTTCTTTGTTCCTCAAAGAAGATTCAATTCCATATTTGTGGAAGTCCGGTCTTAGAATTTCATGGTGAGAAGAGAAGGGTTTGTAAGAAGGTGCTGTCTGCACTGATGCAAGTCTATGCCCTAGTGGATGATGCTTCATCTGAAGGCAAGGGTAAAGTGGAGAAAAGAGTCGATGAAGTCAGGGTTGTCTGTGACTTTGTTGATGTCTTCCCTGATGACCTATCAGGAGTGCCTCCAGACAGGGATGTCGAGTTTTCTATTGATCTCGTCCCTGGTGCCGCTCCGGTATCTAAAGCTTCGTATAGGATGGCTCCTACTGAGTTGAAAGAGTTGCAAAACCAGTTGAATGAGCTCATTGATAGAGGTTTCGTACAACCTAGTGTATCACCTTGGGGAGCTCCGGTCTTGTTTGTCAAGAAGAAAGACGGTAGTATGCGCCTGTGCATCGACTACCGTGAGTTGAATAAGCTGACTATCAAGAATAGATACCCGCTGCCCAGAATTGATGATCTCTTCGATCAGTTAAAAGGTGCAGTTGTGTTCTCAAAGATTGACTTAAGATCCGGATATCACCAATTGAAAGTGAAGTCTAGTGACATCTTCAAGACAGCTTTCCGAACACGGTATGGCCATTACGAGTTTAGGGTCATGCCCTTCGGATTGACCAATGCTCCTGCAGTGTTCATGGACCTCATGAACCAAGTATTTCACGATGTGCTTGATAAGTTTGTGATTGTGTTCATCGACGACATCTTGATCTATTCGAAGAGCGAAGAAGAGCATGCGAGCCATCTAAGTTCTATCTTGAATTCTTCAAGAACCATGATTGATCTAATTATGGTAACTTTTTGTTTCCTAATTTGTATCTTGAAGACTTGATTCGATTAGTGTTTTGAGGTCCCCTATATGTTAGGATACTACTAATGTAGTTTACCCCTTGATTAGTACCCTTTTGAACCACCAAATTCGGATTTTATATCTTAAAACTCTGATTTTGTAGGCTACTGTCTTCATTGGTCGATCGATTGGTCGATCGGGCAATAGACCAATCCAATCGACCAATGAGTACAGCAACTCCAGAATTGGTCTGTTTTGGATGTTTTGGTATCTTTTCTGTTAGGGATCTTTCCTAATATGTTGTATACACTTGTTTAGGACCTTCTTCTCAAGTTTGTCAAGATCTTACTTGATTTCTTAGGATTCCTTTGCAAGTTATAAAAGGTAAGGATGGTTACTTCTTTAACAACATAAATTGCATATCTTAGTTTCTATATTTGAATCTTGTTAATTTACATCTTTAATTAGATTCTTATAATGTTATACTACTGTGGTACTGTCTTGATATCAGTAGCATTACTTATTTATATTGAATTGACTCATGTATGATTTACTTACCAGTTATATACAAGTTGATTGTAATTATTGATTTCTTTCCATATATGAAGCTACCATATATGTGATGTTATGAATTGATGCTTGTGTATGCTTAAGTATGGTTTGGAAAGGAGAGGTGTCCTTTTGACACTTCTGTCCTTGGACTACTACGGGAATATTATGGGATGTTTCTGAAGATGCCCTCTGGACACCTTCCTAAACTGTTGGATGACATATCTAGGACTGTCTAGTAGTGTTGGGCTAGGATGTCCCGTTATGTCAGACCCTAATCGGAGGGGTATTGAGACCGAACGACCCGTGGTAGCAATGGGGATTCATGGGCGCTCAAGACCGGTAACCAACCCGTGAGAGGACAGGAATCACATTGTGGGGGCCATTTATTGGTAGGGTTGCATATGGTTAGACTTGGGCTCACGGGCGCTTAAGACCGGTAACCAACCCGTGAGGGGACGTGAGAGCTTCCCGTTTACCATATGTGGATAACTAATAGGGTTGATGAGTCCGTAGTCAGGGACTATGAGGACTCTAGTGTGAAGGATACCGGAAAGGATCGTCAGGGATGAGGAATGGACGTATCTGGATCTGACTTGATGTAACTAAGTAGAAGACTTGCATTTGGCTAGGCTTAACCCTGACATGTGCCGGTACTTAGACCAATGGTGATGTGAGAGAGTGGTGACCTATACCCTCAGCCATGGAATGTCCCGAGGGATGCCGGACCCATTACCAACTGATGATGAGTGATTGAGACTTTCCTAAAGAAGTACGGTGCTATGACTTAAAGCATGTCTGCCAATAGAGACCAGCATATATATAGAGTTAGATTCATACATTCATTGTTTGTCTCATACCATATTGCATCTATGTTTGTTTTGTAATCCTGCCATTTATGTTATTATGGATTTAACTGCCTTACTGAGTTTCTTTGAAACTCATTCCTTTATTGTACAATGTTTGTTAGACTATTCTACAGGATATGTTGACTCTAGTGTGAAGGATACCGGAAATGATCGCCAGGGGCGAGGAATGGACATATCTGGATCTGAGTTGGTATGACTAAGTAGAAGACTTGCATTGGCTAGGCTTTACCTTGACATGCGTCAATACTTAGACCAAACGGTTATGTGAGAGAGCGGTGACTTAAACCCCAGCCAAGGTTGTCCGTAAGGTGTACCGACCCATTATCAACCGATGATGTGTGATGGAGACCTTCCCAAAGAAGTATGGTGATATGACTTAAAGCATGTCTGCCAATAGAGACCAGCATACATACATAGAGTTAGAAGCATATTTGCATATATTGTTTCACATCAAATCATATATGTTTGCTTGTGAATACATGTGAAGATGCTTATTGTGTTTGGTTTACTTGCTAAGTTCTTTTAAGCTTACCCTTCAGGGGACTTGTTTTTAGATGACATTGCAGGTATGAAAGAGAACCCGTACACCAACACGGAGAACCTTTCCGTACATGGTACAGCTCCGGATGTCCTTGGGCAAGGTAATGAACAGAGAGGCAGCCAACACTCGAATTTGGGCTGCACTGACGACTCCCATTGACGGCAGCCGGCATCGTCTTATTCACCGATGGGATCGTGCGCTAGATGCTGATCTGAAGCTTCAAGAGCATGACCCTAAAGTGAAGAGGATGAAGACTGAAGAAGAAGAAGAGCCGACTGAAGATGTGGATTAGATTCTCTTGTTTCTTCTTGACTTTTATTTTACTTGTATTAGCTTAGAGCTTGCTTTAGATTTCGATCTACCTTCGTCATATGTTGTGGGGTATATTTCCGCTATACTCATTAGTTGTCTTTTGATTTGGTATCTAGTTATTCCGCACTCTGATATTCTTTAGTGATCCTTTCTTGACTTTTATTATTAACTTATTAGAATACAATGATTTGTTCTTGCTTTTGATTATGTTATTGTGCTAAATGGATATGATCGTTCCTAAACTTGATCTTTTGGGCTGTGGATCACTTCCCTGGGTAACCCAGATAGGGTATAGGCTGGGTGTATTTGGGCGGGATGTGACAAGAAGATTGCCATATTCATGGATCATAAAAGTTTGAAATACTTCTTTACTCAAAAGGAGTTGAATATGAGGCAAAGAAGATGGTTAGAACTAGTCTCTGATTATGATTGTGATATTCAGTATCACCCTGGTAAGGCGAACGTTGTTGCTGATGCTCTTAGTAGGAAGAGTCAGAAGAAGACATTGGATTTGAATACTCTGAGTCAACCCTTGTTGTCATCAATTGAGAGTTTTGATTTGGATGTTGTCCCTAAGAATTCAGATTTTGTTCTTTCTGCCATGACAACAAGATCTAGCCTCAAAGATAGGATTGTTGCCTTGCAGAGTTCTGATCAAGAATTTAAGGACAAAGTTGAGAAAATTTCTTCGAATCCTGAGTCGAACCCTGACTTCGGTATATCCATGGATGGTGCTTTATTGTTTAGAGGTAGACTATGTGTGCCAGCAAATGAAGAAATTAAGAAAGAAATATTGATGGAAGCACACCAATCAGTCTTTACAGTACATCCTGGAAGCACCAAGATGTACAAGGACTTGAAGGAACATTTTTGGTGGATTGGTTTGAAGGCTGATGTTGATGATTTTGTTGCCAAGTGTGAGACTTGCCAGCGTGTGAAAGCCGTTCGTCAACCTTCATCTGGATTACTTCAACCTCTTCCTATTCCTAGTTGGAAGTGGGAAGATATCTCTATGGACTTCGTGATTAGCTTGCCTCGGACAAGTAAAGGCAATGACTTTGTGTGGGTGATTGTTGATAGGTTGACTAAATCAGCCCACTTCATTCCTTTGAAGATCACTCATACTTTGGATAAGCTAGCTAGGCTTTATGTGGACAATGTGGTTCATCTGCACGGAGTGCCAATTAGTATTGTTTCTGATCGTGATCCTAGGTTCACCTCAAGGTTTTGGAGCAGTTTGCAAAAAGCCTTGGGAACCCAATTGAATTTGAGTACAGCTCATCACCCACAGTCAGATGGACAATCTGAGCGAATAATTCAAACCATGGAAGACATGCTCAGATCCTGTGTTGTGGATATGGGTGGTAATTGGGATGAACACTTAGCTTTGGTTGAGTTTGCCTATAACAACAGTTATCAAGCAACGATAGGCATGGCTCCATTCAAGGCTTTGTATGGTAATACTTTTAGGACACCATTGTACTGGACTGAGACGGGTGAAAGAAAAGTCTTAGGTCTTGAAATGATTGAAGCTACAAGCACAATGGTGGATATGATCAGAGAAAGGATTAAGTCTGCCTAGTCAAGACAGAAATCTTATGCTGACAAGAGAAGGACTAATTTAGAATTTCAAGTTGGGGAGAAGGTTTTCTTGAAGGTTTCACCAATGAAGGGTGTAATGAGATTCAATGTTAAGGGTAAGCTTAGCCCTCGTTTCATTGGACCTTTTGAGATTCTGGAGAAGGTTAGACCTGTTGCGTATCGATTGGCATTACCTCCGCCTCTTGCTGGAGTTCATAATGTGTTTCATATTTCAATGCTTCGGAAATACATAGAGAACTTGGAACACATTTTACAGCAAGCCCTTGAAGGACTTAGTGCTGATCTTACCTATGATGAAGAGCCAGCCGAAATCCTAGATAAGAAGGACATGCAACTACGGAATCGCACCATCCCTTTGGTGAAGATTCGGTGGAAGAACCATACCCCTGTAGAAGCTTCTTAGGAGTAGGAAGAAGACATGAAGGAGAAGTTTCCTCACCTCTTTGGAAGCTCATGTACGCTTTCAATTTCGAGGACGAAATTTCTTTTAAGGGGGGGAGAATGTGAAACCCAGCCCTAACCTTGACCCGGAAACCCTGTTGTTTGTAGGTCCAACAACCCGAAGTAAAGCAAGAAGTCAACTTTGGGCCATCCTGGTGGAAAACTTGGTGTTTGGCTTAGAATCCATGAGTGTTGATTACAATGTTCCATTTATGGAAACTGCACCTTGATGAAGAAGGAATTAGTTGATGGACTTGGAGTACTCTCTGACTTGGTTCGAAGGCATTTCTACATACTAGGTGAGTCACTTGGTGTGCGTGCAAAACCCCTTCATGTTTGGATTTGATTTGAGCCTTCATTTCCCTATTTTAGACTTGCTGTCTTGCTTGGTCGACTGGGCCAGTCGACCAATCAATCGACCAATGAGATCTGATTTGCTGATTAGGTTTTTGCTTGCTCTATTTAAGTCCAATCTCGAGTCTACTTCGTATTTTCTGCCTCCAAACTCTTTGGAACGAACCAGAGCCCTCTGCAAGTCATCTCCTCTGCATCCTTGGTGATTTTCTTAACGGATCTTTGTCAGATCTCTTGCATTTATGCAAAAAGGTATGTGATCATCCTCTTCTATGCTTCGTCTTTGATTCTCCATTACTTTTCTTTCCTTTTCTAATTGAGGACAGTAGAGATGATGTTGCATCTTTGTTGCAGCCATCACTCTACTCATTCCCTCTCTTTTCCTAAGGATCTAAAGCTTGGTGGATGATCTTGATCAAGATCATCACTCGCTTTTGAAGGAAAACCATGTATTCATTCTCTTTCCTTGTTTAGATTGATGTTCTTCAGTCTTAGATCTATTTTTCTTGAAGATCTATGCATGCTTTTCATGAATCCTTTATCATATTAGTAATCCATCATCCTATAGTTTCTCATCCATGATTTTGATATGAATTCTTCAAGAACCATGATTGATCTAATTATGGTAAGTTTTTGTTTCCTAATTTGTAACTTGAAGACTTGATATTATTAGAGTTTTGAAGTCCTCTATGTACCAATATACTATCCTTGCATATTCCCTCTTGTTTGGTACCCTTTTGAACCACCAAATTCGGATTTGTAATCATAAATCTCTGATTTTGTAAGTCATTGTCTTTGTTGGTCGACTGCTTGGTCGACCGAGGCAGTAGACCAATCAATCGACCAATGAGGACAGCAACCTCATATTTGGTCTATTTTGGATGATTTGATCTCTTTCCTTTTAGGTATCTTTCCTAATATGTTATATATACTTGTTTAGGACTTTCTTTCCAAGTTTAGACAAGGTCTTACTTGATCTTCAAGATCCTTTGCGAAGTGATTAAGGTAAGGATGGCGATTTCCTTAATTACATAGATTGCATGATCTAGTTTCTATATTTGAATCTCTTTGATTTATTTCCTTAAATAGATTCTTACACTGATGTACTACTGATGCAACTACCTTGATTATAGTAGCATTACTTGTTTACGCTAATTAATTCATGTATGATTTACTTACCAATTATATACAAGTTGGATGTTGTTATTGATTTCTTTCCATATAAGAAGTTACCATATATGTGATATGATGGATTTATGTTTGTGAATGATTAAGTATGGTTTAGAAAGGGGAGGTGTCCTTTTGACACTTCTGTCCTTGGACAACTACGGGAATATTGGGATGTTTCCGGAGATGCCCCTTTGGACACCTTCCTAAACTGTTGGATGACATATTTAGGGTTGTCTAGTAGTGTTTGGCTAGGATGTCTTGTTATGTCAAACGCTAATCGGAGGGGTATTGAGACCGAACGACCCGTGGTAGCAATGGGGATTCATGGGCGCTCAAGACCGGTAACCAACCCATGAGGGGACGTGAGAGCTTTCTGTTTACCATATGTGGATAACCAATAGGGTTGATGAGTCCGTAGTCTGGGACTATGAGGACTCTAGTGTGAAGGATACCGGAAAGGATCGCCAGGGGTGAGGAATGGACGTATCTGGATCTGACTTGATGTAACTAAGTAGGAGACTTGCATTTGGCTAGGCTTTGACCCTGACATGCGCCAGTACTTAGACCAATGGTGATGTGAGAGAGTGGTGACCTAAACCCAGCCATGGAATGTCCTGAGGGATGCCGGACCCACTACCAAAAGGCGTTCTGTGATGAGACCTTCCCAAAGAAGTACAGTGCTATGACTTAAAGCATGTCTGCCAATAGAGACCAGCATACATAGAGTTAGAATCATAATGCATCTTATGTTTCATATCATATTGCATCTTATTTTGCTATGAAATCCTACTATTTATGTTGTTATGTATTAACTGCCTTACTGGGTTTCTTTTGAAACTCATTCCTTTTGTGATATGTATTATTAGATTTCTCTACAGGTTCTGAGTATCATGACTGCTCGTATGAAGAAGCGCAAGGAGAAGAAACATATCTCTAGGAAGGTGATTGCGGTTACGACGATTACACTGAAGATTCCACGGGTGGTTATGCTGCGTACGATGCTTAGTCCGACCATAGAGTGGAAGCGCCCTTGAGCCATTTTTGAGATTTATACTTATAGAGATGTTGTTTATAAGATTGAGAACAATTTAGTTACTTATTGTACATGCTACTGGGATTAGTTTTCATCCGTTTTCCTTTTCTTTTTAGAACTACTTTTCCGCTGATTAGAAGAGTGAGATTTCCGCCTCACTTTACTTTATGATTTAGACATTTTGATTGTCTTTCGTACTCTGATGATATATGATTTATTCTTCCCTTATTTGGATCTTTTGTTTATACTTTGTGCATTGATTATTTATGTTCATGATTATGTTATTGTCTATGTGGGAGGTTGATTACCTCGATACTTGATCTTCGGGGCTGTGGATCACACACTCAGGTATGCCAGGTAGGGTACCGGCTTGGTGGATGTGACATTGAGCTCCCATGAGTCGAAGTCTACTATTTGCAGCCCTACCAATGAATGGTCCCCACAGGGTGATTCTTCCCCCCCCCCACATAACCCCCCCCCCCCCCCCCCCCCCCCCCCCCCCCCCCCACCCCCCCCCACCCCCCCCCCCCCCCCCCCCCCCCCCCCCCCCCCCACATAACGGGCCCACTAGCCCCCCACCCCCCACACCACCCCCCCCAAGATATAAAAAACCAAAACCCCACCACCGCCCCAAGCCCCCTCCCCCAACCCCCCCCCCCCCCCCCCCCCCACCCCCAACCAAAAAATAAAAAAGCCCCCCCCCCCCCCCCCCCCCCACCCCACCCCCCCCCCCCCCCCACCCCACACCCACCCCCCCCCCCCCCCCCCCCCCCCCAAACAAAAACCATGTTGGGGCACCCCAGAGGGGGATGATTAGGTTGTACCTAGTGGTTTATACCAATTTTCTGGTTTAGTTGTAATTTCAAAATGAGTTGACAGTTTAAGATGAAATCTAATGAAAAACAGCAATCACAAACACAAAATTTATAGTGGTTCGACTCTACGAGTCTACCTCCACTCCTCTCTTAGTCTCAAGAGAGTATTTCCACTAACGGATCTCTTTCAATACAGTGGGTAGAGAAACAAACCCTTACAATCTTCGTTTCGGGGCAAGAGTACCCTTTACAATCTTCGTTCACGGACAAGAGTATCCAATACAATCTTCGTTTACGGACAAGAGTATCCAATACAATGAATTCTAATCAACCTAGACTAGAATTAAAATAACCAATTCACAATACGAAAAGTATTAGATATTACCTATCAAAAGAGAGTAACCCTTTACCCTTTGAGTGCAAGTGATGTAATGAATGAACCAAGAGTCAATATACTTCAACGGTTTCAATAACTCCAGACTTTGCTTTAGTGAAAGCTTCAACTTTGGAATATCCCTCAAAGTTAACCGGAGTTGGGAGGACAGCAAAAATGCTAAAAACACCAAAACTTTGCTTTTTCACTTGTGAGGGAATATGTGCTAGATGGGGGAGAAGGATGATTCTCAAATGGGGATGGTTGGGCTTTTATAGACCCCAAGTTACTGCTTTCCCCATTTCCCCAACGGACATAAAATCTTTGCGAGATTTTGTTCCAGACGGTCATCCGTCTCAAAGGTATCCGTTACAAAACAGCTGTAGAAGATATTCTCTTTAAAATAGCCGTTATAGTCAAATCTGGGCGCACGTGACGTCCGTCTCGCCTCGCACGGTCATCCGTCTGGCCTGGTTTGGCTCGGACGGGCATCCGCCTGCAGCGGAAATTCCGTCTGCCTTCCGTTGTTTCGAAGAAACAGTTATGAAAACAGACGGACGTCCGTCTGTTCGTCCGTCTGCGTTTGTTCGGACGGGCATCCGTCCGCGCGACGGAAATTCCGTCACCTTCTGTTGTTTCGAGAAACGAGTTATGAAAACAGACGGACGTCTGTCTGCTCAGACGGACATTCGTCTGGGCTCTGTTTTTCTAAACAACTTTGGGTTGGGATATGGCTTGGATTTTTAGAACGTTTTGACAATCCTAAGCGCTGTACACCTTACTAACACGTCCTAGGTCACTCTAGTAACATGGATTACATATTATGGATGTATTTACATGTGTGTGTATGCAAAGGTGTCCTAAGCCCTCATTTAGCCTAAGTCTTGATCTTTGACTTGTTCTTTGACTTGATCTTGATCAGTGTTCTTGATGCTCTCCTCTTGACTTTGGTTCTTTGTCTAAGATGGTTTGATCTTGAGCTTGACTCTCCGGAATTTTATTTGAACCGGATATTTACATCGAGATTCTCTGCAGTGATGAGCTGGACAAAAAACATATCTTTATGGAAACATTAGTAGAGTGTTTGTCATCATCAAAACTAATTGGAGACTGATGTGGCAAATGCTGACTTGACATTTTCCAACAATCTCCCCCTTTTTGATGATGACAAACGTGCAAGGGATAAAATGATATAAATTGTAAAACATTTCCATTTATGTATTTGGATGATTATATAAGCATGAAGTGTGCTTATTACTCTTAGTAAGCATCATATAATCCATCATATGTATTTCCAATCTTCATTTTATGTAAACCAAATCTTTTAACTAAAAGGGTTTACGGGCTGTATTTCTCCCCCTTTGTCAGAAACAAAAAGGAGGAAAAAGAGCAGGGCATGCTCCCCCTACTTATGAAACTCCCCCTAAACAGGAGGATCCCGCTGTTATCACTGGCAAGAAAACAGGAAATAAGAAGAGAGAAGAGACATACAGATGCAGAGAATATTAGAATTAAGGTAAACAAAAGTAAACATAATGTGTTAGCAACCGAGAAAGGTTATAACAACAGCAAATGTTCATCCAAACAGCAGAAAAAAAAAAAAAAAACCAAAAAGAATTTAAACATGGCAGCTAGTCAGTAGCGTCACGGCCACCATCATCATCGGCACTCCCATCATCATTCCCACTACCACTGCCACTGCCACTTCCTTCAATGTCGTCAGCGTCCTCATCGCTTTCCTCGGCACCGTCCTCATCGTCATCGGCGCCTTCAAATTCGGCGACTCCCCGGTGACGGGAGAGGGGGAATCCAAGGTGAGTCATCATATGGTGTATCATGATTGTTTGATGAGCAATCATGCTGTCACTAGTATCCAAGCGATGGCTGATGGAGTCAAAGCGGGTGTCGAAGTGCTGTTGCATATTAGTGAGGCGCGAATCAAGGGCTTGAAACCGGGAGGCAGTGGAGGAAGAGTAGGAAGATGGCTGTTGTGGTCCAGCTGAAGTGCCCTCGACATCCATGGGTTGAGAGGTGCTCTTTCGGCGGGCTTGGGCAGCAGTGCGCTTGTGGGAGGGAACAATGCCTTTGTTGTCTATCTAGGAGGCAGGTGGAGTAGGGTCCTCATTTTTAAAGCTAACATTGAAGTGTCTGAATATTTTGGTGAGGAGACTACCATAAGGAAGACATTTGTTCCCAGTCACAGCTGACTGGATCATGTAGGAAAGAATGGCATATGGGAGGCAGAGAGGAACATGATGAATTATGCAATAGGTAACATATGTTTGAAAGGAAGTAATGTCAGAACGATGTCCCTTTTTAGGGATGACGTTGCGTTGAGTGATCTTGCTTACAACCTTAGCTTGTTCAATGAACATCGTTTCTTGAATGTCCACGTGGTAGCGAGGAGGGGTCTCAGGTGGAAGAAGGCTTTGGTAGACAGCATCTATCTGGACATCCTCAGGAGGGGTATCTTTGTAGGTCCAAAAACGAAGAGCACCCTCCGTGAAGAGCTAACAAATTTGGTAAAAAGAGGGGATAGTGAGAGTGATGTCCACTCCTTTGACGTAGGAGGTGACTGTGAGGTTCTCGTTGGTTCCCGCATGCCGAAGATTTGCATAGAAGTGATTGACCAAGCGGGCATAGGTGATTTCCTCAGCATGAAGCATAGACTCCCAACCTAGGGCTTCAAACATGTCCTTGATGGGAAACTTGGAGAAGGCATCAAGGTCAACAGTGGAGCCTTGTTCTATGCTACGGGCAGCAACTCTAGGGTACATTCGTTGAGCCTTTGCATCACGAAACCATTTGTCGAGCCTAGGTGGGCTCGCAGGAGGTGGGTTTCGGGAAGAGCGAGGAGGATGGGTGCTAGAGGTGGAGGCACCACCGCGGACGGACGGATGCTTACGGCGAGGCATGAGGTATCTGTTGAAAAACAAGAGAACAACAAGTATAAGAAACAACACACTACACAGAGAATGGGTGAAGTGGGATAAAACAAAAGATGGAGCCCTTAGGGCATGTAATCTTCATAGGTGTGAAGATTGTAGGTTGTTTGTACTCAATTTGAGACTTGTTTTAACCAATAAGTATTCCATAGAATATGGTTTCAACAAGGAGCTCAGAGTAACGAAGTGAACACAAAGATAGACCGAAAGATAGAGGAGGAGAGCCAAGAGAAAGAAAAAAAACAGGGGAATTTTAAGGCTTGAAAATACCAAAGCTGGAAACGAAAAACAATGCTATGAAGAGAAAAAAAAAAGAAGGAGAAGGAAAAATGCATAAGAAGGGTCAATAAGAGAGTGCAAGCATACTATGGAGTTGCGGGATGACAAAGATGTTAAGGACCCAACAATAAACGAAAAGAAAAATTTGAACTCATGGGACAACCATAAAAATAAGAGACAAACAGGCTAGAAATCGAATAAACATCTCATACGTATAGAGTATGTGATAGATCAATCTTGAGAAAAATAGAAAGATAAAGAAATTTGAAAACTTACCAACAGAGATGCACACAAGGAGGAAGGCGTGAGTTGCGCAAGAGAGAGAGATGGTGCTGCTGGAAGGTGTGTCATTTGCAGGGTGTTGGAGGGTTTAAGAAGGAAGGTGAAGGAGAGATATGGGGAGAAAGGAGAGAAATTAGGGATTTTGAAACCGTTTGAGTAGAGGAAGGAGAGAAGTGAGGGATTTGAAAAAAATATCATCGTGGAGAGGGTTTTGTGGGTTTTTAAAAAAGCAGACGGATGTCCGGCTGAACCAGACGGGCGTCCGTCTGTTTTACGAGTCTGTGTATTTGTGAACACAGTGAGCCAAGACGGACGACCGTCTGAAGTGCTGAACTACCCATTTGAGAAGATGGAGTTTGAGAGCGAATAGAGTGGATTAAGCTACTCTGAGAGATCAAGTAACCCCAATTCTCGTCGTAGGTCAACAAAGCGGTCTTCACTGAGGGGTTTTGTGAAAATATCGGCTAATTGATGGTTTGTATCAATGAATTCAAGAATGACTTCATTCTTTTGGATACAATCTCTAAGAAAATGATGTCGAATGTCAATATGCTTGGCTCGGGAGTGAAGCACAGGATTTTTGCTTAGATTGATGGCACTAGTGCTATCACACTTTATGGGACATTTGTGGAGTTGAATCTTGTAATCAAGCAAGGTTTGTTTCATCCAAATGATTTGTGCACAGCATTTTCCAGCTGCAATGTACTCTGCCTCTGTTGTTGATAGAGCAACACAGTTTTGTTTCTTGCTGAACCATGACACTAGGCAGGGTCCAAGTAGATGACATGTACCGCTTGTGCTTTTCCGATCAACATGACAACCAGCAAAATCAGCATCCGAAAAACTTAATAGGTCAAAACCTTGATTTTTGGGATACCAGAGTCCTAAGTTTGATGTGCCTTTCAAATATTTGAATATTCTTTTAACGGCACAGGCATGGGATTGTTTAGGATTAGCCTGATATCGTGCACAAGCACAGACACTAAACATGATATCTGGTCTACTAGCTGTTAAGTATAGAAGACTCCCAATCATACCTCTATATTTGGTGGCATCAAAAAGTTTCCCATCCTCATCTTTTGATAATTTCAAAGATGTGCTCATGGGAGTTCCATTTGCCTTTTGAGAGGTAGCATCAAATTTCTTGAGGAGTTCTTTAATATACTTGGTTTGACTGATAAAGATGCCATTTTCATTTTGTTTGATTTGTAGACCAAGAAAGAAAGATAATTCACCAATCATGCTCATTTCAAACTCATTTTTCATGCAAGTACTAAACTCATGACATAAGGATTCATTTGTAGCACCAAATATGATATCATCTACATATATTTGAACAATTATAATATCATTTTTCTTATGTTTTACAAATAATGTGGTGTCTACTTTACCCATTGAGAATTCTTTTTGGACTAGAAATTTACTTAGTCATTCATACCAAGCACGTGGGGCTTGTTTGAGTCCATAAAGAGCTCTTTTTAGTTTGAAGACATGATTTGAAAATTCGGAGTCTTCAAAACCCGGAGGTTGGGCAACGTAGACTTCCTCCATAATGAATCCATTTAAGAATGCACTTTTCACATCCATTTGATACAGCTTGAAGTTTTTATAGCAAGCAAATGCTAATAACATCCGTATGGATTCTAGTCGGGCTACGGGTGCATAAGTTTCATCAAAATCAATGCCTTCTTGTTGATTATATCCTTGGGCAACTAGGCGTGCCTTATTTCTAATGACTTGACCATTTTCATCGAGTTTATTTCTAAATACCCATTTGGTACCTATGATGGTATGGTCTCGAGGTCTTGGAATGAGTTCCCAAACATCATTTCTTTCGAATTGATTTAGTTCTTCTTGCATGGCCATAATCCAATAATTGTCAGTTAAGGCCTCTTTTGCATTATTGGGTTCTATAGTTGACATGAATGCAACATAAGTTGCAGAAATTTTGGGTTCTAGATCTAGTTTGGATTCCTTGACCTAAGTTTCCTATGACTTGGTCAAGAGGATGATCTTTCCAAGGAACTACCTCTTTAGGTAATTCTTGAGAGTGAGTTCTATTTTCTTCTGGAATGGTTCGAGATTCCTCTAATGATTGGTCATCCACTTTTTCCCTAATGACCTGTTCAGTCCTTCCATCATCTTCCTCGTCAATTAAAGGTTTATATTTATCTTTAGGTGGAGAGACATCACATGTGACATTCATGGATTCTTCCACAACAAGGGTTCTTTGATTTAGTACTCTATATGCTCTACTGTTCTGAGAATATCCTAGGAAAATTCCTTCATCGACTTTTTCTTCAAATTTTCCTTTAGGATCTCTAGTGTTTAATATAGTGCACTTACAACCAAATATTTGAAAATGATCAACTCTAGGTACTTTATTATGATAGAGTTCATATGGTGTCTTGTTTAGAAATTTTCTAATTATCACATGGTTTAAGACATAGCAAGCAGTACTTGTGGCTTCTGCCCAAAGGTATTTGGGCATTGAGAATTCACTAAGCATGGTTCTGGCCATTTCTTGAAGTGATCTATTCTTTCTCTCTACTACTCCATTTGATTGGGGAGTTCTAGGAGCAGAAAAATTATGAGTTATGCCTTCTTTGTCACAGAATTGTCCAAAGTAGTTGTTGTTATCAAATTCTCTTCCATGGTCACTTTGGATGGTAGTTATAAGGTATCCTTTATGATTTTGAATTTTCTTAACAAGAATACTGAATTCTTCAAAAGCATCATCTTTATGCTTTAGAAACAGAGTCCAAGTATACCTTGAGTAGTCATCAACGATGACAAAAGAATAGTATTTTCCACCAAGGCTAGCTATGGAAATAGGTCCAAATAAGTCCATATGTAATAGTTCTAGTGGTCTACTAGTAGAGACTATATTTTTGGACTTATGGGATACTCTAGTTTGTTTTCCTTTTTGGCATGCATCACAAAAGTAGTTTTTGTCAAATTTCATTTTTGGAAGATTTCTAACTAAATTTTTTGATGCAATGATTTCAATTTGTTTTTTATTTATGTGACCTAGTTTTCTATGCCAAATTAGAGTTTCTTCAAGAGACATGAGACAAGTCATACTAAGAGATGATTCATTGAATACACAAGTGTAGATGTTGTCTCTCCTAATTCCTTTAATGATTAATTTTTCATTCATATCTTTCACATAGCAAGAAGAGACATCAAAGGTGACTTTATAACCTATACTACATAATTGACTTACACTAAGCAAGTTATATGATAGTTTATCAACTAGATATACATTTGAGATAGATGTACCTCCAATATTAACTTGACCAATGCCAACAATCTTTCCTTTATTATTGTCTCCATAGGTAACGCATCCTCCATCATATGATCTAAGCTTTGTGAAGAGCTTTGGATTTGACGTCATATGTTTGGAACAGCCACTATCAATGTACCATTCACTTCTTTGAGTATTCATTAAGCAAACCTACAGAGGAAAGGATAGATGTGCATTGGTCCCCACGTCTACATGGGTCCAAATTGGTTAGTTCTTATTGGTTCCATGTTGAACCAACTAGATTGATATCCTTTTGGTCTTTGAAACCTTGGATCACAAATGTCAAATGGTTCTTGGACTTGAGGTTTTTGTCTTCTTGGTCCATTGAAGTTTTGACTTCTTTGTCCATTTATCTTGTTTGTATTATTGAAAATATTTTCATTTCTTCTAGGCATATGTGACATATATGAAGGTTGAGGGATATGCTCATAGGGTGCAAAATAGGGATATGGCCAATTATAATTAAACATCATTTGGTTTTGGTTTGGCCAAAATTGATGGTGTTGGTTTTGGACATTTTGATAGTTTTTGAATTTTTGCTGCCTATGTTCATAGTTGTTTTGATTTCTATCATTTCTTCTTAAATAATTTTGATTATGATAATTTTGTCCTTGATTATTCCTTTGTCCATTCTTCTGATTTTCATTTACTCTTTTACTTTGAATATAGTGATTTTTCTTTTCAATTTTTCTTCTAATTGTTTGAGGTTGAGTCTTGTTCGCACCTTGAATGTTTCCTTGAGCATTTTTGGGTGTGGGTAAAGGGTTCTTACTAGATGTTCCTTTTTCAAAACGAACTTCTTTCCCTTTTCTAGGAGTTTCAGTTTCACTATTGAATCCTAGTCCTTCTTTGTCTTGGGGATTCTTTTTGGGGTTACCTAGAAGGCTATCTAAGTTCTTTTGATCATTTGTGAATTTCACAAGAGAGTTGTTTAAATCTGTATTTTCTAGTTCTATTTTCTCAATATGTTCCCGTAATTCAGTTAAGGTGTTATTGAGATAATGTACTTCTCCTAGAAGACCATCTAGATCTTCTTCCTCACTTGTGGATTTCACATTATTTTCTTTTTCTATTTTTCTAATGCACTCTTGTAAGTTGCTTACTGTTTCATTTAGAGATATTACTTCTCCTTCTAGAATTTTGTTTTTCTTTTCAATTTTCTTGTTGAACTTGTATAAAGTTTCAAAGCCACTAGCCAGATCTTCTTCATCAATGTTATCTATATCATTTTCATCAAGCGTAGAGTCAAGACTATCATATATGGAACTTACCTCATGATCTTGTTCTTCAAGTGAGCTGGACATCAAGGCTAAGTTGATATTTTCTTCATCGGACTCTTCACTTTCTTCTTCATCATCACTTGTAGTGTAGACTATTTCGGCTTTGTACGCCTTCTTTTTCCCTTTGGTAGGACATTCGTTTTTGAAGTGTCCTGGTTTTCTACACTCAAAGCAAATAACATCCTGATTGTTAGTAGATGAAATTTTACCTTTTGATGAGCTTTTACCTTTGAATTCTTTGGATCCTTGTCCTTTGAATGGAAACCGTTCTTTTCTTCCTTTTAAAAATTTCCTGAATTTTCTTGTGATAAGAGCAATATCACTGTCGGAGTCACTGTTGTCTTCATCGCTTTCATCGTCTTTGATGGAACTTTTAAGAGCGATGGACTTCTTCTTTTGTTCTTTTGACTGGCTTTCCTCATACTTCTTGTCTTTTTCAAGTTCTGCCTCATGTGCAAGTAGGGATCCCATGAGCTCATCAAGTGTGATATGTTCTAAATTTCCCACTTCTTGAATTGCTGTTTTCTTGGGTCTCCAAGATGGTGGAAGTGCTTGTAGGATTCTTCTTGTCACATCTTCATTTGCAAATTCCTTGCCAAGACTATGCAACTTATTTATAATGTTAGAAAATCTAGTAAACAAAGAAGTTATATCCTCATTATCTAACATCTTGAAATTTTCATATTGAAGCATATAGACATCCAAATTTATCTTTTTTATTTGGTTTGTTCCTTCATATGTAACTATTAGTTTTTCATAAACTTCCTTTGCATTCTTGCAAGTACCACACCTATTGTATACTTTTTCACTCAAAGCACATTGTAGGAACATTTTTGCCTTGTGATTTGCTTGGGATTTAATTTTATCAATTCCATCCCATTCAGTCCTTAGTTTTGGGAATTTGTTACCATATTTATCAAGTTTGGTAATCTCATTTGGTCCATACACAATTATATCCCAAACATCTATATCAATAGCACAAACAAAATCTTCAAATCTATTCTTCCAATAAGCAAACCGTTCTCCATCAAAATATGGAGGTCTAGAGGTATTTAAACCTTCGGGTCTTGAGGAGAATTGGTTAGACAACGATGCCATGATCTTTTACTCTTTTTGAGATTGATTTTAATCTCGATTTGAGCTCCTGCTCTGATACCAATTGTTGGTGCAACCTAGAGGGGGGGTGATTAGGTTGTACCTAGTGGTTTATACCAATTTTCTGGTTTAGTTGTAATTTCAAAATGAGTTGACAGTTTAAGATGAAATCTAATGACAAACAGCAATCACAAACACAGAATTTATAGTGGTTCGACTCTACGAGTCTACGTCCACTCCTCTCTTAGTCTCAAGAGAGTATTTCCACTAACGGATCTCTTTCAATACAGTGGGTAGAGAAACAAACCCTTACAATCTTCGTTTCAGGGCAAGAGTACCCTTTACAATCTTCGTTCACGGACAAGAGTATCCAATACAATCTTCGTTTACGGACAAGAGTATCAAATACAATGAATTCTAATCAACCTAGACTAGAATTAAAATAACCAATTCACAATACGAAAAGTATTAGATATTACCTATCAAAAGAGAGTAACCCTTTACCCTTTGAGTGCAAGTGATGTAATGAATGAACCAAGAGTCAATATACTTCAGTGGTTTCAATAACTCCAGACTTTGCTTTAGTGAAAACTTCAACTTTGGAATATCCCTCAAAGTTAACCGGAGTTGGGAGGACAGCAAAAATGCTAAAAACACCAAAACTTTGCTTTTTCACTTGTGAGGGAATATGTGCTAGATGGGGGAGAAGGATGATTCTCAAATGGGGATGGTTGGGCTTTTATAGACCCCAAGTTATTGCTTTCCCCATTTCCCCAACGGACATAAAATCTTTGCGAGATTTTGTTCCAGACGGTCATCCGTCTCAAAGGTATCCGTTACAAACAGTTGTAGAAGATATTCTCTTTAAAATAGCCGTTATAGTCAAATCTGGGCCAGACGGACGTCCGTCTGGCCTTGTTTGGCTCAGATGGGCATCCGTCTGCGAGACGGAAATTCCGTCTCGCCTTCTGTTGTTTCTGAGAAACAGAGTTATGAAAACGGACGGACGTCCGTCTGCTCGGCGGCTCCGCCTCGTTGTTTGGGGGCGCGCCTCGCGTCTCGGACATCCGTCTGGGCTCTTTTTCTAAACAACTTTGGGCTGGGATATGGCTTGGATTTTTAGATCGTTTTGACAATCCTAAGCGCTGTACACCTTACTAACACGTCCTAGGTCACTTTAGTAACATGGATTACATATTATGGATGTATTTACATGTGTGTGTATGCAAAGGTGTCCTAAGCCCTCATTTAGCCTAAGTCTTGATCTTTGACTTGATCTTGATTTGATGATCTTGATGCTCTCTCCTCTTGACTTTGGTTCTTTGTCTAAGATGGTTTGATCTTGAGCTTGACTCTCCGGAATTTTCTTTGAACCGAATATTTACATCGAGATTCTCTGCAGTGATGAGCTGGACAAAAAACATATCTTTATGGAAACATTAGTAGAGTGTTTGTCATCATCAAAAAAAAAAAAAAAGAAAGCAACAAAACAACACTCCCCTCTTACCAACAAAAAAAAAAAAAAAAAAAAAAAAATTAATTATATTAAAAAAAAAAAATAAAAAAAAAAAAATTAAATAATAAAAAAAAAAATAAAAAAAGGCAATACTACCTTCTAAAAAATAAACACAGCTCCACCATACCATAAAAAAAGAAGAAAGGCGATGAATCTATGGAACTCCCAAAATAGAAACTAAGATCAATGCAATCTATGTTAATATGGAAACAATTGTCCTTACCTTAAATAGCTTTGATGAATATCCGAAGATCAAAGAGAATGGTTTCAAACTTAGCAAATAAACCCTAAACAAGCATAGATACAACATTAGGAAAGAGGCATAGAAGATCAGAGGTCAAACGAATCAAATCAGACGAAGAACATAGCTAATGTCAGCCTTGGTCGATTGGGTGGTAGCTTGGTCCAATTGACCAAGCAATCAACCACCTGAACAGTACACAGCAGAAATCTGATTTTTTATCCGAAACTCATTCTACAAGATCCAAAACACTACGAAACTTGGAGAAAACCTCTAAAATAGTAATCTAAGACTAATTAGCATAAATTAGACACCAACAAAGGTCAAAACAAAATACTTACTAATTTGGAAACATGACTTTCTAATTCGGTAAAAATCATAGTTTTCAATGAAAACAAGCTATGAACTTAAGAGAGGAACTAGAGATGATAAGTCTCATTCCAGTAGAACATGATAGTAGTTCATACATGAATCTAACATGAAAAGCAGATCTAACATGCTAGAGAAACCAAATCGAAAGAATGATCATGGCTTCATGAAGAAATCATAAGATTCATAATTATGATCAAGTATGAAGATCATTGGAATGAATGGAGATTCATTCCCAACCTTGAATACTGTAAAAAGATGTGTTTGCAAGTATGCAATACCTTCTTCATGATTATAGTATAGAGATTAGATCATGCAAAAGTAAATCAACAAGAAAATAAGACATTACTAACCTTGAAGATGAACAAGAGATGAAGAACTTGAGATCTTGCAAGATTTCTTCACAAACACCAAGGAGAGGCTTTGAGAGAGGCATCCCACATTCTCTAAGGATTTTAAAACAAAGGATGCTAAGAAACACGTACTTCAATTATATAGAGCACCAAAAGACCTAACAGAGGATCTCTGGCAGATTCTATCCCTGTTGGTCAATTGGCCTAATCAAAGGCCAATCGATCACCCAGTCGACCAAGCATGACAACAAGGCCAAAACAGGGAATTGAGGGTCTAAATCAAATCCAAATCCAATGAGATTCTCCCAACACAACATATGTGTGAAACCCAACCCTAACCCTGACCCGGAAACCCTGTTGTTTGTAGGTCCTGTAACCTGAAGTAAGGCAAGAAGTCAGCTTTGGGCAATTTCAATAGAAGACTTGATGGCTGGAGTGGAATCCTTGAATGTGGATGTCAATATCCCTTCTATGGAAACTGCACCCTGATGAAGATTGGATTAGTTGATGGACTTGGAGTGCTCTCTGTATTGATTCGAAGGAATTTCTACCTACTAGGTATGGCACTTTAGGTGTGTGCAAAACCCCTTGATGTTTGGACTTGATCCGAGCCTTCAATTCCTTGTTTTGAAGTTGTTGTTCTGATTGGTCGACGGGACCAGTCGACCAATCAATCGACCAATTGATTCTGTTTTTGAAATTTAGGTCATGGCTACTCTATTAAAGTTTAGTCTCGGGAATTGTCACATCCACCCAGCCGGTACCCTATCTGGCATACCCGAGTGTGTGATCCACATCCACAAGATCCAAAGAGTTAGAGAAATCAACCTCCCACATTCACAACAATATAATCAAGAACAAGACTAAATCAATGTTAACAATATTATTCAAATGAATCAAGGTAAAGTAACGAGATATTCATCAGAGTGCGGAAAAGATACTAATAGATATATAAATCAAAAGTAGAGTGGGGCGGAATCTCACTCCACGAGTACAGCGGAATGTAGTTCAAAAATCAAATGGGATTACAACCGATTCTAAAGACAAGAAAGAAACATATAATCTAAACTAGAGTCTTTTCTACTTTATAAAGGATGTCCTCATAGACATAGACTTCATCGATGATGCTCAAACGTTCCCACTCCACACGTAGGGGCTAATCCCGGTAACAAGAGAGACCACTTGAGGGATCCTCACAAAGAATCTTCGTAGTCGCCAAGACTTTGCGTATGGTATGCTTCTTCATCTTGCGCTTCCTCATATTGCGCTTCATAGCCATCAAATCCTGTAGAATAGTCTAACAAAAGATATTGTACAAAAAGGAATGAGTTTCAAAGAAACTCAGCAAGGCAAGTTATTCCATAATAGCATAAATAACATAGTATCACAAACAAAGCATAAGATGATATGATATGAGGCAACAATGTATGTATGAGTCTAACTCTATGTATGTTGGTCTCTATAGGCAGACATGCTTTAAGTCATAGCACCATACTTCTTTCTCATCACACAACGCCGGTTGGTGGTGGGTCCTTCATCCATCTCAGACAATCCATGGTTAGGGGTTAAGTCACCTCTCTCTCACATCACCGTTTGGTCTAAGTATTGGTGCATGTCAAGGTAAAGCCTAGCCCAATGCAAGTCTTCTACTTAGTCATATCAACTCAGATCAAGATACGTCCATTCCTCCCCTCTCGGGATCCTTTCCGGTATCCTTCACACTAGAGTCAACGTATCCGACTCTCTCAAATACGGACTCATCAACCCTATAGGTCATCCACATATAGTAAACGGGAAGCTCTCATGTCCTCTCATGGGTTGGTTACCGGTCTTGAACGCCCATGAGCCCAAGTCTATCCATATGCAACTCTACCCACAAATGGTCCCACAATGTGATTCATGTTCCCTCACGGATATAACTCACCGGTCTTGAGCACCCATGAATCCCCATTGCTACCACGGGTCGTTCGGTCTCAATACCCTTCCGATTCGGGTCTGATATAACAGGGGTATAACCTAGCCAAACACTGCTAGACAAGTCCTAGGTATGAAAACAAATAATCCGGGAAAGCGTCAAAGGGCAACATTGGAAATATCCCATACTACTCCCAATGAGGTCCAAGGACAGAAATGTCAAAAGGACATTCCCCAATCCCAAATCATACCTAAGCAATCACAATCATAATTCAGTCATATCATCCACGACAAATATCACATCATATGAAAGAGTATAATAAGACAAGATTAAATAAATAAGGAAACATACATGAGTAAGTATTCATACATAATCAAGTACATAAAGTAAATAAAGAAATAAGATCCTAATGTACTTGCAACATTCATATCATAATAGAAACTAACATAACAGTAGCAAATCTAAGTAGTTCCCAAATTAGAAACTAAATCTATGCAAATCTATGTTAATATGGTAACAACTTCCTTACCTTAAATAGATCCAAGAATATTCCGGACGAACAAGAGGATGAATCCAAAGTTAGCAAATAATCCCTAAAATAGCATCACACAATCATTAGGAAGTAGTCCTAAAAGAATAAACATGATTCGAATCAAATCGGACGAAGAAAACAGATTCTGCTGTTGCGGGTTGATTGGCTGGGTAGCATTGGCCAATCGACCCAGGCAGTCTGCCCAAGGGCAAATCCGAAAATAAAAGGGTATCTTGGTCCGAAACCTATGCTACACAAACCGGAATGCGACGAAACTTGGAGGGATTGTCTAACACAGTAGTCTAAGCCTAGAAAGCATAATTTAGACATCAAACCACCATTAAAACATTACTTCCTAATTTAGAACCATAGTTTCTATTTTGGTAAAAATCATAGTTTTCATTGGAAACATGCTATGAATGAAAGAGATGAACTAGAGATGATTAGATCTCACTCTAGTACAAGAACATAGTAGATCAGAGGTATGAATAATCATAGAGAAGCATCTATAATGCTAGAATGAATCAAAATAGGAAATATTATCATAGTTTAAGAAGAAATCATAAGAATCATGTTAAGAATGAATGAGATGATCATAGTACAAGAGAATGAAAAGAGATTGTATATGACTACAAGGTTGCAGCATCTTCATCATAATCTCAGTTCAGAGATGAGAGTGATCATAGAAAGAATAAATCATTAACATAAAAGATAGATTACTAACCTTTAATTGAAGAACAAGAGAGAGAGTTTGCAAGATTGCAAGATTAGGTCTTCTTCTTCACTCTTGGAGGCTTGGAGATGGTTTCCCTTCATTCTCTAGGTGTTATGGAGGCTAGCGATACTAAAATCACGAAGTCATGGGGTATATATAGCAAGATTCTCAAAACAGAAGATTTTGTTCGAGTTCAGCAACACTAGGTCGATTGGCTGGGTAGCATTGAGCACTCGACCCAAGCACTCGACCCAGGCTGACAGCAAAGCCAAAAATAGGGATTTGAGGGTCTTCCACTACTCGGAATCAAACGAAACTTTAAACACATATTCTATAACATACCTAGCATGGAAAAATGGCTTTAAATCATATCCCACCAACCTCTAAGGTCATCAACTAATCTTCTCTTCATCAAGGTGCAGTCTCTTCTCTATATCCAACACTGACTTCAAGTATGGGGCATCATCTTCAATCTCCATAGGTTCAGAGTCGAACACTATATCATCTACCAATATGGCACATAGTTGACTTTCACTTCTACTTCGGGTCTTCGGACCTACAATCAAAGAGTATCCGGGTTAAGGTTAGGTCCGGGTTTCACAGGAATACTCTGCCTCATCTGCCTCCTAAGCCTCTGGAACGAGTTAGAACCCTATTCTAATCAATTCCCTTGCATCCTTGGTTGATATCCCGCAAGAACTCAAGTAATCTTCATCCTCCTACATCAAAGGTATGTTTATGATCTCTTTCCTCTCTATCTCTGATTTTCTTTTCTTTAATCTGTTCTTGATTGAGATCAGGAAGATGATGCTGCATTCTTGCAACCATCTATTCCATGATCTCATCATGTTCTTGAGATCTATGATCATCATCATGATCTCAACCCTCGCCAGTTGAATCCTGGAAACCCTAACCCTTGAAACCCTAACCTTGTGTGGTCATCAGGAGAACCTTTTGGTAAACCCACCATGTGAGGGAAACCTCATGGGTAATGTGGAGGTTGATTTAAATTCAATGTTCTTTAATTCTTCTTGTTGTATTTGACCTAACAATTTACCTCCCTTCATCCGGTGCTCTCAACCTTTTTCTATGGGAGCCAAAAAGGGTAAAACCCTAGTTTCTTGAGTAAAATCAAGAGCCCCTATTTTGATCATGTTAGAAGACACTCACTTTATTTTCTTTACTAGAATTGTAGCCTATCAATCTTTAATTCCTTACCCTTGATCATACTATATTTTTCCCTTCATGATCTATGTTTAACCTAATTAGGTTAACTTTCTGGTTCCTAAGTTGTAACCTGGAAACTTGAATTGACTAATGGTTTGATGTCCTCTATAGACTTAGATGATTCCATTAGAGTTTCCCCCTTAGTTTGTACCCTTTTGAACCACCAAAGTCGGATTCATATTCTAAAAATTCTGATTTTTGAAGGCTACTGTCTCTGTTGGTCGACTAGGGCAGTAGACTAATCAGTCGACCAATGGGTACAATAACCCCTTTCTTGGTCTGTTTTGATTTAATTGTGATCTTTCCTTCTATGTATCTTTCCTAACTTATTGTATACACTTGTTTAAGACTCTTTTCTCAGGTTTAGTCATGGTCTAACTTGATTCTCTAAGTTCCTTTACGAGTCAGAAGGTAAGGACAGTTATCTCCTTAACTACATAGATCACATACTCTCTGGTTTCTATCTTTATGAAACCATAAGTTTAACTACTGTTTGTATACTTTTACTTCTGATATATTACTGTGAGAACAGTAGCACTTGTTTAGGTTATCTTTTCATTATTCATACTTATATGAATTGGTTATTATCATGTTGTTAATGATTAGATCATGACTTTATATTCTCTTTGGTATATGATGAACTGTTGACTGTGTATGTCATGACTGATCTGAGATTGTATCTGATTAGGTATGATTTGTGATTGAGAGGTGTCCTTTTGACACTTCTGTCCTTGGACATTATCGGAAATATTATGGGATGTTTCCCGGGTTGTCCATCGACGCTTTCCCGAGTTATTGATTGTCATACCTAGGACTATCTAGCAGTGTTTGGCTAGGATGTCCCCGTTACATCCGACCTGATTCGGAAGGGTATTGAGACCGAATGACCCGTGGCAGAAATGGGGATTCACAGGCGCTTAAGACCAATGAGTTATATTCGTGAGAGGACGGGAATCACATTGTGGGGGCCATGTATTGGAGGGTTGCATATGGTTAGACTTGGGCTCATGGGCGCTTAAGACCGGTGAGTTATATCGGTGAGAGGACATGAGAGCTTACCGTTAACCATATGTGGATAACCAATAGGGTTGATGAGTCCGTAGTCTGGGACTATTAGGACTCTAGTGGAAAGGATACCGGAAAGGATCGCCCGGGGCGAAGAATGGAGGTATCTGGACCTGAGTTGATGTAACTGAGTAGATGACTTGCATTGGGCTAGGCTTTACCCTGACATGCGTCGGTTGTCACGCCCTCCCAGCCGGTACCCTATCTGGCATACCCGAGAGTGTGATCCACAGCCCGAAGATTAGGTATCGAGTGATCAACCTCCCACATAAACAATAACATAATCATGAACAATCATAACAAGAGTGTGGAAGATAAATCATAGATCCAATAAAGAAAGAATGAATCATAAATGATTCAGAATAATAGATATAATCAGAGTATCAAACAGATAAGTAAAGTGAGGCAAAAATCCCACTTTACAACCAGCGGAAAAGTAGCTCTAAAGAATAAACTAGACAAAACCTAATCCCAGTAGCAAGTACATTGGGTAACTAAATTGTTCTCCACTTTATAGACAACATCCTTGTAAGTGTAAATCTCATAAATGGCACAAGGACGCTTCCACTCAATGGTCGGACTAAGCATCGTACGGAGCATAACCACTCGCGGGATCTTCGAGTAATTGTGGTAACCGCAATCACCTTCCTGGAGATATGCCTCTTCGCCTTGCGCTTCTTCATAGGGACCGTCATAGTACTCAGTACCTGCAGGATAGTCTAACAACATTGTACAATAAAGGAATGAGTTTCAAAGAAACTCAAGTAAAGCGATTAAAATCCATAATAACATAAATGGCAGGATTCCGTAACAAACATAAATGCAATATGATATGAGACAAGCAATGAATGAATGAATCTAACTCTATGTATGCTGGTCTCTATTGGCGGACATGCTTTAAGTCATAGCACCGTACTTCTTTAGGAAAGTCCACTCACATCCTCAACCATTTAAGATATCTTGGATTCTCTCACGGATCATTTCACCGGTCTTGAGCAGCCGATTGGTAATGGGTCCTTCATCCCTCAGGACAAACCTTGGCGGGGGTTAAGTCAACACACTCTCTCACAACCATTTGGTATAAGTACTTGGCGCATGTCGTGGTAAAACCTAGCCAAATGCAAGTCTTCTACTTAGTTACATCAAGTCAGATCCAGATATCGTCCATTCCTCGTCCCCGACGATCCTTTCCGGTATCCTTCACACTAGAGTCCTCATAGTCCCTGACTACGGACTCACCAACCCTATTGATCATCCACATATGGTAAACGGGAAGCTCTCACGTCCTCTCACGGGTTGGTTACCGGTCTTAAGCGCCCGTGAGCCCAAGTCTAACCATATGCAACCCTACCAATAAATGGCCCCCACAATGTGATTCCTGTCCTCTCACGGGTTGGTTACCGGTCTTGAGCGCCCATGAATCCCCATTGCTACCACGGGTCGTTCGGTCTCAATACCCCTCCGATTAGGGTCTGACATAACAGGACATCCTAGCCAAACACTACTAGACAATCCTAGATATGTCATCCAACAGTTTAGGAAGGTGTCCAGAGGGCATCTCCGGAAACATCCCATAATATTCCCGTAGTAGTCCAAGAACAGAAGTGTCGAAAGGACACCTCTCCTTTCCAAACCATACTTAAGCATACACATGCATCAATTCATATCATCACATATATGGTAACTTCATTTATGGAAAGAAATCAATAATTACATTCACTTTTATAACATTGGTAAGTAAATCATACATGAATCAATTTAATATGAATAAGTAATGCTACTGTAATCAAAGTTATGCAACAGTAGTATATCATTGTAAGAATCTAATTTAGGAATCATATCTATGATATTCAAATATAGAAACTAGATTCATGCTATCTATGTAATTAAGGAAATAACCATCCTTACCTTTTATAACTCGCAAAGGAATCCTAAGAAATCAAGTAAGATCTCGGCAAACTTGAGAAGAAGGTCCTAAACAAGTATATACAACATATTAGGAAAGATCCCTAACAGAAAAGATACCAAAACATCCAATATAGACCAATTCTGGAGTTGCTGTACTCATTGGTCGAGTGGATTGGTCGAGTGGTCCAGTCGACCAATCGATCGACCAATGCGAGACGATAAGCCTAAAAAAAACAGAGTTTTAAGATATGAAATCCGAATTTGGTGGTTCAAAAGGGTACTAATCAAGGGGTAGACTACATCAGTAGTATTCTATCATATAGGGGACCTCAAAACACTAATCCAATCAAGATATCAAGATCCAAATTAGGAAACAAAAAGTTACCATAATTAAATCAACCATGGATCTTGATGAATTTGAAATAGAAAACAAAGACAAGAACAATAGGAGGATGGATCTTTGCTTCAGGTAATGGTATCATGAAAACATACATAGATCTTCATGGAATAAGGCTTAGAAGCATAAATCTAAATAAGGAAATAAAACCTACCATATATGTAACTACCATGCATCATGAAGAACACATAGTAAGGTAGAAGAGAACAACTAGAGATTTATAGATTATGGATCATGGAAGGAAAACACAGTAATTAACTACTAACATGATCAACATAGAAGATCCAAAGAGATCAGAATTCAGATTAGAAGTTTAACAAAGATTAGATCATGGTTTGATCATGATTCCTTCAAAAGCTTGCAATGATCATGGTTAAGATCATTGTTCTAGCCTCAAATCCTTAGGATGATCATGAGAACATGTTCAGAGATGTTTGCAACAGAGAATGCAGCATCTCTTCTACTGTCTCAACTCAAAAAGGAAAGAAAAACAAAGATGGAGGAGAAGAAGAGAGAGTAGACATACCTTTTGATGCAAAAAGAAGAGTTTCGACGAAGATCCGTCAAGAAAACACCAAGGATGCAAGAGAGATGACTTGCAGAGGTCTTTGGTTCGTTCCAGAGAGTTTGGAGGCAGCAAATACGAAGTGGACTCGAGATTGGACTTAAATAGAGCAAGAACAACCTAATTGCCAAAGACAGCACTCATTGGTCGAGTGGATTGGTCGATTGGTCCAATCGACCAATCAGTCGACCAATGCCGACAAAGAAGACCAAAACAGGGGAATTGAAGGTCCAGATCAAATCCAATCCTAAAGGGGTTTTGCACACAAGTCAAGTGACTTACCTAATAGGTAGAAATGCCTTCAAACCAAGATAGAGAGCACTCCAAGTCCATCAACTAATCAGATCTTCATCAGGATTCAGTTTCCATAAATAGAACCTCATCATCAACTTTCATGGATTCAAAGCCAGACACCAAGTCCTCTACTGGGATGGCCCAAAGCTGACTTCTTACTTTACTTCGGGTCATCGGACCTACAAATAACAAGGTTTCCGGGTCAAGGTTAGGGCTGGGTTTTACATCGGT
The DNA here is from genome assembly GCF_041222555.1 of Hakea prostrata. NCBI lineage: Eukaryota > Viridiplantae > Streptophyta > Magnoliopsida > Proteales > Proteaceae > Hakea > Hakea prostrata. Next base: position 35,755,730 of record NC_142601.1, on the reverse strand, counting down.
AATTATGCCAAATGGTTGCGAGAGAGAGTGTTGACTTAACCCCCTGCCATGGTTTGTCCTGAGGGATGCCAGACCCACTACCAACAGGAGCTGTATGCGTGACCTACCCAAGGAAGTACGGTGCTATGACTTAAAGCATGTCTGCCATAGAGACCAGCATACATAGAGTTTAGATGCATACATACATTACTTATTTCATATTGCATTGCATCTTGTTATGGTTTGATTCCATGTTATTTATGTTGTTATGGATTAACTACCTTACTGAGTTTCTTTGAAACTCATTCCTTTTGTACATTGTTTTTGTTAGACTATTCTACAGGTATTGATTACTATGGCGAACAATACGATGAAGCGCAAGCCGATGAAGTGTACTACACGCAAGGTGTTGGCAACAATCAAGATTACTCTGATGATCCCTCAGTAATTCAAGAAAAGTGCTCAAGAAGCATAACTGAATACTTCTGAATAATGCACAATAATTATACTTAAACAATTGTTACTTAATGCAATACAAGAAAAGTGCATAATACACAATAATAAAGTGAAACAAAAAGTGAACTTCATTAATATTAAAAGTTTTACAACGATTACATCTGAAAAGCATAAAAGGAAAATCCTAGTACAATCTATCTAGGTGATCTCCTCTGATCTCTGTAAGCTCTGAAGTCCTCTGATCTCTGTAAGCTCTGAAGTCCTCTGATAGCTGAGTCACCTGATGCTCTATCCTATCCTGTCGTGACTCCATCCTCTCATACATCTGCTCCTTCCTGACCTCCATCCTCTCTAGCATGGAAGTCATCGATCTCATCTGTGCACTGAGATCTGTAGTCTTTGGAACTGCATGAGAAGGGCCACCTGTCTCAAAGTGCGAGGAAGGAAGCTCGTGATGCTCTAGCATAGCCTCGTGCATCTCTGTATCATCTCCGGCCTGATCATCACTATCTGGACCGACACCCTCCTCTCCATCCTCTGACTCATGCTCCTCATCCTCTGTCTCATCATCCTCCTCACCCTCTGGACCAGGAGATCTCACTGTCTGTTGTAGCCTCATCTGACGAATGGTCCGAGTCCCGATAATATATCCTCGTGAACCAGTGTCCACTGGTGTATCCTCGAAACTCACCCAGAAATGCCTAAAGATCAAGGTCAGTAGCCTCCCATAGCAAAGGTTCCGCATGCTAGGCCGCAGAACCATATCCAGCATGACCTGCTGTATGATGTAGGAAAGGTCGATCTCGAAGCCCATGTAGATGCGGTAGATGACTAAGGCTTCCATCACTGTGACCCGGTGGTGATGTCCAACCTTCAGCATGATGCTTCGGCCGACGATGTGACCGATGACCCATGCTGAATCTGTCATCCGCTCGCTGTTCCACGGAGTGAAGCATCGAATACTATCCCACAGTGTGGAGCATATCTCACGCAGCTCATATGGCATCAAGTAGCTATCTATGTCTGCCCTTGTAGGTATCCATATGCACTGCTCTGGGTAGTGAGGGACCCGCAAGATCTCAGCCAGTTATCTCATAGAGAAGTGGATCCGAGTCTAAAGAACCCTGCTCCTGAGGACAAGCCGAAGTGGATGTCCTGGACCTCTAGCCTCCTCAGTATAGGTTAGGTTGCTAAAGAACAACCTCACTAGCTCTGGGTATATCGGCAGATCCTCTGTGAAGAGATGTGACCACTTCAAAGTGTCAAACCTCTGCTGAATCCTGAAGACCCTAAGCTGACGAAGGTGTAGTAGACGTCCCAGCTCGATGTTACAGTAACTGAAGTAGGCCTCGTATAAGAACTCGGCTTGGGGAGTGTCGAATCTGTCTGGTCTCCGAACCTCCTGTGTAGGCTCTGAAGGAACCTGACATTTGCCTCTGAGTGCCCCTACCATACGACCTCGTCCTCGTACACCCCTCGGCATGGTGAATGTCTGTAGAAGAAGCAAAAGACATTGTTGTTAGTACTATTTAAAGATTTCAATCAGAAGGGTATTTTCATAATTTTTCGGAAAATTTCAAATTTGGGGAAAATTTGATTTGAAGATACTAGCATGTACACAATACTTGGAATTTCATGTCTATAAAGTTTATTTGAAGAAAATCGATTGAAATCTCAGTCTAAAGTGGAAAATTCAGCAAGAAGAATTTGGGGATTTTTGCATTCTAGGTCAAAATTGGATTTTTGAAAAGTTGAAAATTGGTTAAATCAAACTACATGGACATATTCACATTATCATTTTGAGCATGTAGCATTTCATTTCATGCGAAAACTCCAAGCGGTTTGTGACAAAACAAATTTTTTTCTAAAGTTAACGATTTCGGTACGAAAACATTGCGAGAAGTGCAAGAAGGTGTTAGAACTTGTTGTCTATGCATAGAATAGTGTTTAAAACCTAGGGAATATGTTTCTAAGTATTCCTAAACATGATTTCTAGCAATGGATACAAGCAAAACATGGATTTGATTGAAATGCAAGCATGAGAAGATGAAAGTGAAAGAGAAAATGAGAGTTTTACCTTGTGTGAGATGAATGTAGGTTGTGGTGTTGTTGTTGAAGCACTAAATCACTCCTAGAACACTTGGAATAACCTTTGGAGTCTAAGTTGGAATGTGAAAATGAGGCTTATAATGCTAATTTTCGTATTCTGTCTTGATTGGTCGACTCATTGGTCAACTGGGCAATCGACTAATCAATCGACCAATGGACCCAGTGAACTCATTTTGTGTTGGATTTTTGGAAAATGTGATTTTTGCCCTATGATTTGTTGTTGGATGACTAAATGGATGTATTTAAGCATGATTTAAGTTTTCAAATCATTTGGACTTGTGGATTATGTTGAAACTTCGAAATTTGGTATTCTGACGTTCTCAGTTTTTGCAGAATGGTTACTCTGAGAAGTGGACATGGGGAATCTAGTGGTCATGGTCGTGGTGAGATACCTGAAGATGGTCATGATCAGCATACTAATATTGGTGATCAGGGTACCCATGACATACTCGGTGCCCCGAATGTTGGAAGTTTTCGTGATATTGCCAATATTATGGGTAATATGGTGCAGCAGCAAGCAGCCCATGTTCAACCAGATGATGACGGGTTTCATGACTTTGCATAATGAGACTCGTGCAGGTGTTAATGGAAATCTTCATACTGTTGTCCCGAATGCGGGAGGTTTAGCTGGAACTCCTCATACTCGTCTGATGGAAAGTTTTCTGAAGATGCAAGTGCCCAGCTTTACTGGTGTTACCAAGGACCTCTTGTTTCCTAACAAGTGGCTTCATGAGTTGGAGAAGGCTTTTCGTCATTTGCAATGTACAGAAGCCCAGAAGATTCTGTATGCTGAACAAAAGTTGCAATAGGAAGCTGAAGCTTGGTGGACCTCTACTCGGCCTGTTTTGGAAGGTTTGCATGTAGGTGTGGTAACTTGGGAGTTGTTTAAGGAAGCTTTCTACATGAATTACTTCCCTGAGGTAGTGAAAGATGCGAAGGAAGCTGAGTTCATGGTTCTCGCGCAAGGATCTTTGTTTGTGTTGGAGTACCAATAGAAATTCGAGGAGCTTCATTTCTTTGCTCCTGATTCTCTGAAGCTTGATCTTGCCAAAGCGAAGAAATTCTTTACAGGACTGCGCCCTGCCATTAAAGCTTACCTCACTGTCCAGCCTATAGTGAGCTATGCTCAAGTGGTGCAGAACTCGAAGAAGTTGGAAGAAACTGAGAAGGAGAATGGCTCGTGTGCAAAGGCCCTAGCAGCCTAGGAACCCTGGATTGGTGGATCGTAATGATCGGCGCTTTGTGAGACCTACACCATATCCCACTCCTGCTTTTCAGCTTAGGAGTGTAGGTCAGAACCCTGGTTTTCAGCAGCCCGGCCAGTTTAAGCAAGATGGCGGGAATCTACAACCAGTGAATGCGAGTGCTAGGCCAGTGAATGTGAATCGAAGGCCATTGGTTCAGAAGCCCCCTGTTGCGGCTACTTCAATAGGACCTAGCAACCCTATTTGCTTTTACTGTAAGCACACTGATCATTTTGCTTGTGAATGTCCGAAGAAGCCTGTCCAGCAGCTTGCCTCAGTGGTGAAGCTCCCTCTAGTAGAGTGTTCATTATCTCCAGTACTGAACAGGATCCAAGCCATGAAGTGATTACAGGTACATTGTTAGTCGCTTCTATTCCTGCATTTGTTTTATTTGATACGGGCGCATCTCATTCGTTCATATCATCTGCATTTATCAAGAAGATTGACCTAATCCCTGAGAAATTGTCTAGTTGTTTATTGATTAGTACATCTACTGGTCCTGTTGTGAAACTAGATAAAGGATTAGTTAAATGTCCGGTGTTGATTAGTGAGAAGAACTTGGAAGCCAATTTGGTACTTCTTGAGATGAAGGACTTTGATGTTATTTTGGGAATTGACTGGTTGACAGCCCACAAAGCTGTGTTTCTTTGTTCCTCAAGGAAGATCCAGTTCCATGTTGGTGGAAGTCCGGTTTTTGAATTCCAAGGTGGGAAAAGAAGGGTTTGTAGGAAGATATTGTCCGCATTGATGCAAATCTATGCCCTTGTAGATGATGCTTCATCTGAAAACAAGAGTAAAGTGGAGAAAAGAATTGACGAAGTCAAAATTGTCTATGACTTTGTTGTTGTCTTCCCTGATGATCTATCAGGAGTGCCTCCAGATAGGGATGTTTAGTTTTCTATTGATCTCATCCCTGGTGCCGCTCCGGTATCTAAGGCTCCGTATAGGATGGCTCCTACTGAGCTGAAGGAGTTACAAAACCAGTTGAATGAGCTCATTGATAGAGGTTTCGTACAACCTAGTGTGTCACCTTGGGGAGCTCCGGTTTTGTTTGTCAAGAAGGATGGTAGTATGCGTCTGTGCATTGACTATCGTGAGTTGAATAAGCTGACTATCAAGAATAGATACCCGCTGCCCAGAATTGATGATCTCTTTGATCAGTTGAAGGGTGCAGCCGTGTTCTCGAAGATTGATTTAAGATCTGGATATCACCAGTTGAAAGTGAAGCCTAGTGATATTTTCAAGACAGCTTTCCGAGCAAGGTACGACAACTTTGAGTTCCGAGTCATGCCTTTCGGATTGACTAATGCTCCTGCAGTATTCATGGACCTCATGAACAGAGTCTTTCACGATGTGCTCGATAAGTTTGTGATTGTCATCATTGACGATATCCTGATTTATTCAAAGAGTGAAGAAGAGCATGCAAGGCATCTAGATTTCACTTTGCGAAGACTGTGAGAAAAGAAGCTTTATGCTAAGTTTAGCAAGTGTGATTTTTGGCTCAAGAGTGTAGTATTCCTCGGCCATGTGGTTTCATCTGGAGGTATTCGTGTTGATCCTGAGAAAGTCCAAGCTGTGGCTGATTGGGAAAGACCGAAGACAGTTACGAAAATAAGAAGTTTCCTTGGATTGGCGGGTTACTACAGAAGGTTTATTGAGAACTTTTCTCGGTTGGCTGCTCCTATGACTAAGCTTACCAGGAAAGAAGAGAAGTTTGTTTGGTCTGATGCTTGTGAGAAGAACTTCCAAGAGTTGAAGGATAGATTGACAAGTTCCCCGGTTTTAACTATACCTGATAGATCCGGTGGTCTAACAGTCTATACTGATGTGTCAATGATCGGTTTGGGTTGTGTACTGATGCAGCATGGTAAGGTTGTAGCCTATGCTTCTCGGCAATTGAAAGATTATGAGCGGAATTACCCCACTCATGATTTAGAGCTTTCCGCAGTGGTTTTTGCTTTAAAGATTTGGAGACATTACCTCTATGGTGAGAAGATTGCCATTTTCACAGATCATAAGAGTTTGAAGTACTTCTTTACCCAAAAGGAGTTGAACATGAGGCAAAGAAGATAGTTGGAATTGGTTTCTGATTATGATTGTGATATTCAGTATCACCCTAGGAAGGCAAATGTTGTTGTGGATGCTCTTAGTAGGAAGAGTCAGAAGAAGACTTTGGATTTGAATGCTTTAAGTCTACCATTGTTGTCTTCTATTAAGAGTTTTGATTTGGAAGTTGTCCCTGAGAATTCTGATTTTGCTCTTTCTGCCATGATGGCAAGATCTGGTCTTAGAGATAAGATTGTTGCTTTGCAATGTTCTGATCAAGAACTTAAGGATAAGTTTGAGAAGATTTCTTCGAATCCTGAGTCGGACCCTGACTTTGGCATATCCATGGATGGTGCTTTATTGTTTAGAGTTAGATTGTGCGTGCCAGCAAATGAAGAAATTAAGAAGGAAATATTGAAGGAAGCACACCAGTCAGTCTTTACCATACACCCGGGAAGCACCAAGATGTACAAGGACTTGAAGGAACATTTTTGATGGATTGGTTTGAATGTTGATGTTGATAATTTTGTTGCCAAGTGTGAGACTTGCGAACGTGTGAAAGCCATTCGTCAACCCCCATCTGGATTACTTCAACCCCTTCCTGTTCCTAGTTGGAAATGGGAGGATATCTCTATGGACTTCGTGACTAGCTTGCCTCGGACAAGTAAAGGCAATGACACTGTGTGGGTGATTGTTGATAGGTTGACCAAATCAACCCACTTAATTCCTATGAAGATCACTCATACTCTGGATAAGCTAGCAAAGCTTTATGTGGATAATGTGGTTCATCTACATGGTGTGCCATTGAGTATTGTTTCTGATCGTGATCCTAGGTTCACCTCAAGGTTTTGGAACAGTTTGCAGAAGGCCTTGGGAACCCAATTGAATTTGAGTACAGCTCATCATCCACAGTCTGATGGACCATCTGAGCGGACAATTCAGACTTTGGAAGACATGCTCAGATCTTGTGTGGTGGATATGGGTGGAAATTGGGATGAACATTTAGCTTTGGTTGAGTTTGCCTATAACAACAGTTATCAAGCAACAATAGGCATGGCTCTATTTAAGGCTTTGTATGGTAGTACATGCAGGACACCATTGTACTGGACTGAGACTGGTGAAAGAAAAGTCTTAGGTCCTGAGATGATTTAAGCTACTAGCGCAATGGTCGATATGATAAGAGAAAGGATTAAGTCTGCCCAATCTAGGCAGAAATCTTATGCTGACAAGAGAAGGAGCGATTTGGAATTTCAAGTTGGAGAGAAAGTTTTCTTGAAGGTTTCACCAATGAAGGGCGTGATGAGATTCAATGTTAAAGGAAAACTTATCCCTCGTTACATTGGACCTTTTGGAATTTTGGAGAAGGTTGGATCTGTTGCGTATCGATTGGCATTACCTCCGTCTATTACTGTTGTGCATAATGTGTTTCATGTTTCAATGCTCCGGAAATATATAGAGAATCCGGAACACATTCTACAGCAACCACCTGAAGGACTTAGTGCTGATCTCACCTATGATGAAGAACCAGCCGAAATTTTGGATAAGAAGGACAAGGAATTGTGAAATCGCACCATCCCTTTGGTAAAGATTCGTTGGAAGAACCATACCCCTGAAGAAGCTTCTTGGGAGAAGGAAGAAGATATGAAGGAGAAGTTTCCTCACCTCTTTGGAAGCACAGGTACACTTTCAATTTCGAGGACGAAATTTCTTTAAGGGGGGGGGGAGAATGTGAAACCCAACCCTAACCCTGACCCGGAAACCTTGTTGTTTGTAGGTCTTGTAACCTGAAGTAAGGCAAGAAGTCAGCTTTGGGCCATTTCAGTAGAAGACTTGATGGCTGGAGTGGAATCCTTGAGTGTGGATTTCAGTCTCCCTTCTATGGAAACTGCACCCTAATGAGATTGGATTAGTTGATGGACTTGGAGTGCTCTCTGTTTTGATTCGAAGGCATTTCTACCTACTAGTTATGTCACTTTAGGTGTGTGCAAAACCCCTTGATGTTTGGACTTGATCTGAGCCTTCAATTCCCTGTTTTGAAGTTGTTGTTCTGATTGGTCGACTCATTGGTCGACTGGACTAGTCAACCAATCAATCGACCAATTGATTCTGTTTTTGAAATTTAGGTCGTGGCTACTCTATTTATGTTTAGTCTCGGGAATACTCCGCCTCATCTACCTCCTAAGCCTCTTGAACGAGTTAGAACCCTATTCTAATCAATTCCCTTGCATCCTTGGTTGATATCTCGCAAGAACTCAAGTAATCTTCATCCTCCTGCATCAAAGGTATGTTTATGATCTCTTTCCTCTCTATCTCTGATTTTCTTTTCTTTAATCTGTTCTTGATTGAGATCAGGAAGATGATGCTGCATTATTGCAACCATCTATTCCATGATCTCATCATGTTCTTGAGATCTATGATCATCATAATGATCTCAACCCTCGCCAGTTGAATCCTGGAAACCCTAACCCTTGAAACCCTAACCTTGTGTGGTCATCAGGAGAACCTTTTGGTAAACCCCCCATGTGAGGGAAACCTCATGGGTAATGTGGAGGTTGATCTAAATTGAATGTTCTTTAATTCTTCTTGTTGTATTTGACCTAACAATTTACCTCCCTTTATCCGGTGCTCTCAACCTTTTTCCATGGCAGCCAAAAAGGGTAAAACCCTAGTTTCTTGAGTAAAATCAAGAACCCCTATTTTGATCATGTTAGAAGACACTCACTTTATTTTCTTTACTAGAATTGTAGCCTATCAATCTTTTTATTTCCTTACCCTTGATCATACTATATTTTTCCCTTCATGATCTATGTTTAACCTAATTAGGTTAACTTTCTGGTTCCTAAGTTGTAACCTGGAAACTTGAATTGACTAATGGTTTGATGTCCTCTATAGACTTAGATGATTCCATTAGAGTTTCCCCCTTATTTTGTACCCTTTTGAACCACCAAATTCGGATTCATATTCTAAAAATTCTGATTTTTGAAGGCTACTGTCTTGGTCGACTGGGGCAGTAGACCAATCAGTCAACCAATGGGTACAGCAACCCCTTTCCTGGTCTGTTTTGATTGAATTGTGATTTTTCCTTCTATTTATCTTTCCTAACTTATTGTATACACTTGTTTAAGACTCTTTTCTCAGGTTTAGTCAAGGTCTAACTTGATTCTCTAAGTTCCTTTACGAGTTAGAAGGTAAGGACAGTTATCTCCTTAACTACATAGATCACATACTCTCTGGTTTTTATCTTTATGAAACTATAAGTTTAACTACTGTTTGTATACTTTTACTTCTGATATACTACTGTGAGAACAGTAGCACTTGTTTAGGTTATCTTTTCATTATTCATACTTATATGAATTGGTTATTATCATGTTGTTAATGATTAGATCATGACTTTATATTCTCTTTGGTATAAGATGAACTGTTGACTGTGTATGTCATGACTGATATGAGATTGTATCTGATTAGGTATGATTTGGGATTGAGAGGTGTCCTTTTGACACTTCTGTCCTTGGACATTATCGGAAATAGTATGGGATGTTTCCGGGGTTGTCCATCCACGCTTTCCCGAGTTATTGATTGTCATACCTAGGACTGTCTAGCAGTGTTTGGGTAGGATGTCCCCGTTATATAAGACCCGATTCGGAAGGGTATTGAGACCGAACGACCTGTGGCAGCAATGGGGATTCACGGGCGCTTAAGACCGGTGAGTTATATCCATGAGAGGACGGGAATCACATTGTGGGGGCTATGTATTGGAGGGTTGCATATGGTTAGACTTCGGCTCATGGGCGCTTAAGACCAGTGAGTTATATCCGTGAGAGGACATGAGAGCTTCCCGTTTACCATATGTGGATAACCAATAGGGTTGATGAGTCCGTAGTCCGGGACTATTAGTACTCTAGTGGAAAGGATACCGGAAAGGATCGCCTAGGGCGAAGAATGGAGGTATCTGGACCTGAGTTGATGTAACTGAGTAGATGACTTGCATTGGGCTAGGCTTTACTCTGACATGCACCGGTACTTATGCCAAATGGTTGTGAGAGAGAGTGTTGACTTAACCCCCTGCCATGGTTTGTCCTGAGGGATGCCGGACCCACTACCAAAAGGAGCCGTATGCGTGACCTACCCAAGGAAGTACGTTGCTATGACTTAAAGCATGTCTGCCATAGAGACCAGCATACATAGAGTTTAGATGCATACATGCATTACTTATTTCATATTGCATTGCATCTTGTTATGGTTTGATTCCATGTTATTTATGTTGTTATGGATTAACTACCTTACTGAGTTTCTTTGAAACTCATTCCTTTTGTACATTGTTTTTGGTAGACTATTCTACAGGTATTGATTACTATGGCGAACAGTACGATGAAGCGTACTACACGCAAGGTGTTGGCAACAATCAAGATTACTCTGATGCTCCCTCAGTTGATCAAGCTGCGTACTACAATTAAAGACAACGTATATGTGGAACATCTCAAATGGATTGATGAAGTCCACTATTTTGAAGACGTCATTTATAGAATAGAAAACTCTGATGTTTAGTTATCTTTCTTAGTTCCTTTGATTTAGTTGCTATTTCTTTTAGACTTACATACTGCATTCCGTTGTATTTTGTGGAGTGAGTTTCTGCCTCACTTTACTTCTTTTGATATCTACAGATATTGGGTATCATTTTCCGCACTCTGATTATATTGTTTATTCATTTCTTGTTTTGAACCTTATTTATAATATTAAACCTTGATTATTTCCTGTTTATGATTATGTTATTGTATATGTGGGAGGATGATTTCCTCGATACTTGATCTTCGGGGCTGTGGATCACACTCTCAGGTATGCTAGTTAGGGTACCGGCTGGGAGGGTGTGACAATATGACTTACCTAGTATATAGGAATGCCTTCAAATCATTTCCAACTACACTTTAAGTCCATCAACTAGTCTCAACATCATCAAGGCGCAGTTTCATTTCCAAATCTATCAAAGCTTCCAAGTATGGAACACCATCATCAACTTCCATGGATTCTGGGTCAAACACCATGTCTTCCACTGAGATGGCCCATAGTTGGCTTCTTCCTTTACTTCAGGTCTTCGGACCTACAAACAACAGGGTTTCCGGGTCAAGGTTAGGGTTGGGTTTCACAATGAACCCACGTTCCACTACTGCAACTCCACCAATGAATGGCCCTCACAATGTGATCCATGTCCTCTCATGGGTTGTCTACCGGTCTTGAGCACCCACAAATCCCCATTGTTGCCACGGGTTGCTTGGTCTCAATTCCCTTCCGATCGGGTCTGATATAACAGGGACATCCTAGCCAAACACTTCTAGATGTGCCCTAGGTATGTCAACCAATAATTAGGGAAAGTGCCAAGGGGCACCATAGGAATGTGTCCCATACCACCTCCACTGGTGTCCAATGACAGAAATGTCAAAAGGGCATTCCCCATTGCCTAATCACAACCTAGGCAATCACATTCCAAATTAATCATTCATAAGCACAACTAATAATACAAAACATAAGTAAGTAATCATTCATACATGATTGAAATAATAATTGAATCACATAAACGAGTACTACTGTAGTTGAGAAACTACAACAGTAATATAATTATAAGAAAATTAATACAATAGTAGTATGATCATGTAATCCAATCCAATTACAAGTAGACATGTATATTAGGTTATTAGGGATCAACTGTCCTTACCTTAAACAATCCTCGAAGAATTCTAGAGAATAATGAAGAGAAGTCCAAGACTAGCAAATACACCCTAAACAAGCATATAACAATCATTAGGAATAAGCCCTAAAAGATTAGAAGTCAAATGGATCCAGTTGGACGAAGAAACAAGCTATTGTCACTGTTGGTCGATTGGGTCAGTAGACCAACCAGTAGACCAATGGGGCAAAAAACCCTAATTTGGTCATAACTTCTTCGTTTGAAGTCCGATTGCTCCAAAATTCGAAAGGGAGTTTCCTAAAAACATATTAAGACTATATAAGAAGGCCTAAGCATGAAAATATGGTAAAAAAGTAGAATCCTAATTGAACCATAAGATTAGGGTTTCATCGCATATAGTCCATGGATCTTATGGAAAGATTAAGGAGAATAAACATTCACCCTAGGTCAAGAGAAGTATAAATTTATAATCAAGAAAGGTGTTGGGGTGGATCCAACAAATTAAAAGAGAAAATTAAGGATCCCAATTTGGATACCCTCTCATAAGGGTTACCCAAGGGTTTCCTCCCAAAATCAACCACTTTGGATTCCCAACGTAAAAAGGGGAAACGAGAGCCTCCCAACAATTATGGGGATACAAGGAAAGGTTGTAACACTAGTGTGAGACCTTTCCTACAATCACCAAGATAGGTAGAAAAATAATGAGGGAGTGATCAAGATCTCAGGTAAGATCAATTTCAAGAAACATCACTATATGGTTTCAAGAACACAAAGTGAATTGGGGAATTCACTCGAAGGCTAAGAGAATCAAAGAAGAGGCCATTACAATAGTGTAATACCTTTCTCATAATCAAGAGATCAGAAGAATAGAAGAAAGAATAGATCAAAGAAGAAACAAATTGATTACTAACCTTTTTAGAAGAAGATTCGATGAAGAAACTCGAACGGATGCTTGGGGATCTTCCATGGCTTTGAAGAGGAGGTCTTAGGGTTCTTCCCAGATTCTCTAGAGGTTTAGAATTGATTATGAATGAAAAACACGGAGTTCCCTTTTAAATAGAACAAACACCCTTTAAAAAATTAGAGTTTTTACCAAATTGGCCTTAGTGTCCCTATTGATCGATTGGTTGGTCGCCTGGCTAGTCGACCAATGCATTCAACAACTCCAATTTAGGGATTTCAAGGTCCTATCCTCAATATGTGAAACCTAGCCCTAACCTTGACCCAGAAACCCTATTGTTTGTAGGTCCGAAGACCCGAAGTGAAGGAAGAAGACAACTATGGGCCCTCTCAGTAGAAGACATGGTGTTTGACCCCGAACCCATGGAGATTGATGATGGTGCTCCATACTTGGAAGCTTTGGCAGTGTAAGAAACTGCACCTTGAAGAAGGAGAGATTAGTTGATGGACTTAATGCACTCTTGGACATGATTTGAAGGTATTTCTCTGACCTAGATAAGTCAATTGTTGAGTAGGAAGAAGCCCACTTGAATTTGAGTTGATCTAGGCCTCCATTTCCCTATCTAGGCTTGCTATCCTAGCCTGGTTGATTGGCCAGTCGACCAGCCAGGCTGCCAGCTGAATGTAGAATCCGAGAATATCTTGCTTTTAGGTCTTTTGATGCTCAATTTAAGTAGACTTCGTGTTTCTTAGCCTCCTTTGTCACTAGAACTCTTGGAGAATGTGGGAAGCCTCTCTCAAAGCCTCTCCTTGGTGGTTGTGAAGAACTCTTGCAAGATCTATAGTTCCTCTTCTCTTGTTCATCTTCAAGGTTAGTAATCTCTATGTTTCTCTTTTATTTACTCTTGTTTTGATCTAGTTCTTATTACTGTGATTATGAAGAAGGTATTGTAACCTTGCAAACACCTCTTCTACAATATCCTTTGATTTAGAATGAATCTCATTCATTCTATTGATGCTATGATATTCCATACTTGATCATTAGCCATGATTATATGATTTCTTCATGAAAGCATGATCATTCTTCTAATCTGATTTCTCTAGCATATTAGATCTAAGTTTATGATAGTATTCATCTCTAATCTATTGCTAATGATCCTCTTGATATGATCTTTCGTTCTCGTTCGCATCCATGGTTGTTTTCATTGAATACCATGCTTTGATCAAAATTAGAAAGTCATGTTTTCAAAATAGAAAGTCATGGTTTTGATCCTTGTTTGATGATTAATCTTTGCTAGATAGTCTTAGATTACTGTTCCATAGATTCCTTTAGAACTTCGAAGTGTTTTGAATCCCGAAAGATTTGTTTCGAAAAAAAAATTCAGTTTTGGCTTCGGGTACTATTCACCTAGTTGACTTCCTGGTCGACTGGATCAGTCAACCAGCAAGGCTGCTAGGCATGGACAGCATCATGTTCTTCGTCCGATTTGATCCGTTTGACCTCCGATCTTCTAGGGCTTTCTCCTGATGTTGTATCTATGCTTGTCTAGGGTTTATTTGCTAACTTTGGACTTGATCTCTTTTATCTCTGGAATATCTTCGAATCTATTTAAGGTGAGGACAGTTGTTTCCATAATTATATGGATTGCATGAATCTTAGGTTCTATTTTGGAAATTGCTTAGATTTACTACCATACTTGATTCTCTTAGTATGATGCTATTGCTGTAAGTACTTCAAGTACAGTCGTACCTTGTTCATGTATTCCTTTATTACTTGAATCATGTATGAATACTTATTCTAGTCATTTACTTGATCATGTTTATATGTATTTTTCTGTATGAGAAGATATTAGTTATGTAAGTTATGATTGAATTGGGAATGTGATTGATTAGGTATGATTTGAGATTGGGGAAAGTCCTTTTGACATTTCTGTCCTTGGACATCAGTGGGAATAGTATGGGATATTTCTGATGGTGCCCTTTGACGCTTTCTCGAATTATTGGTTGTCATACCTAGGGCTTGTCTAGGTGTTTGGCTAGGATGTCCCTATTATATCAGACCCGATTTGGAAGGGTATTGAGACCAAGTAATCCGTGGTAACAATGGGGATTTGTGGGTGCTTAAGACCAGTAACTAACCCGTGAGAGGACATGAATCACACTGTGGGGGCCATTTATTGGTAGGGTTGCAAATAGTAGACTTGGGCTCATGGGTTCTCAAGACTGGTAGCCAACCCATGAGAGGACATGAGAGCTTCCCGTCTATTATTTGTGGATGACCAATAGGGTTGATGAGTCCGTAGTCCGAGATTATGCTGACTCTAGTGAGAAGGATAACGGAAAGGATTGTCCGGGGCAAGGAATGGACGTATCTGGATCTAAGTTGATATAACCAAGTAGATGACTTGCATTTGGCTAGGCTTTACCTTGATATGCTCCAATACTTAGACCGATGGTGATGTGAAAGAGCGGTGACCTAAACCCCAGCCATGGAATGTCCCGAGGGATGCAGGACCCAACTACCACCGGCAGAGCCCAAGATATCAAGATGGTTGAGGGAGAGTGAATGCCTACCCAAAGAAGTATGGTGCTATGACTTAAAGCATGTCTGCCTATAGAGACCACCATACATAGAGTTAGATTGACACATGCATTTTCTACTTCATATCATATTACATCTGCTATGTTTTGTTATCATGTTAGTTATGTCGTTGTGGAATAACTTGCCTTGCTGAGTTCTTTCGAAATCACTCCTTTTTTATGTTCAAATATCTTTGTTAGATTATCCTGTAGGTATTGAAGATTATGACAGCCAATACTACGAAGCGCAAGCCAATGAGGCGTACTACTCCCAAGGTGCTAGCGGTTATGAAGATTACGTTAAAGATCCCTTAAGTGATCATGTTGCGTACCAAGATTAGCCCTACTTTGGAATGGAAGTGGCCATGTTTAGTTTCTTTAGTTTATGTTTATGAAGATACACTTTATAAGTTAGAAGACACATTAGCTTAGTTTGATTACTTCTTTTCCTTCCTTTCTTTTGGAAATCGGTTGTAATCTTCTTTTTAATTCCCGAGCTACATTTCCGCTGTAGTTGTGGAGTGATTTTCTACACACTCTACATCTTGATTATTATATATTAGTATCCTTCTTTCTGCACTCTAATTATATTGTCTTTCTCTTCTTCTTATCTTGATCTCATTGTTTATATAATATTATATTAATTACATCTTGTTTATGATTATGCTATTGTGTATGTGGGAGGTTGGTTTTCTCGATACTTGATCTTCAGGGTTGTGGATCACACACTCGGGTATGCCAGGTGGGGTACCGGCTGGGTGGATGTGACGCAATATCTTTGGATGGGCTTCTCATGACTCCTCAAACAACTTACCTAGCATGGAGGGATGCCTTCAAACCATGTCCAAATAGGCCTTAAGTCCAACAATCAGGCTCTCCTTCATCAATGTGCAGTTTCTTCTCCAACTTAGACAAAGTTTCCAAGTATGGAACACCATCATCAATTTCCATGGGTTCTGGGTCAAACACCATGTGTTCTATTGATATGGCTCATAGTTGCCTTCTACCTTCACTTCAGGTCTTTAGACCTACAGACAACAGGGTTTTCAGGTTAGGGCTGGATTTCACACTTGAACTGCTAGGATCAAAATCTGTGGTCAGGAGTACAAGGTCAACATCTTTCTATATGGAGTTCGAATGGGGAAAGGCTATTTACCCATCTCTTCCTATTTAATTTGAACCGAGCACAAATTGTCACATCTCACCAAATCCACCCAGCCTATACCCTATCTGGGTTACACGGGGAAGTGATCCACAGCCCAAAAGATCAAGTTTAGGAATGATCATATCCATTTAGCACAATAACATAATCAAAAGCAAGAACAATTCATTGTATTCTAATATGTTAATAATGAAATTCAAGAAAGGATCTAAAAAATATCACTAAGAATATCAGAGAATAACATGATACCAAATCAAAAGACAACTGTAGAGTATAGCGGAAATATACCCTACAACATATGCGGAAGGTAGATTAAAATCTAAGGTTAAGCTCTAAGCTAATACAAGTAAAGTAAAAGTGTAGAAGAAACAAGATAAGTCTAATCAACATCTCCAGTCGGCTCTTCTTCTTCTTCAGTCTTCATCTTCTTCACCTTTAGGTTATGCTCTTGAAGCTTCAGATCAGCATCAAGCGCATTATCCCATTGGCGAATAAGACGATGCCGGCTGCCATCAATGGGAGCCATCAATGCAGTCCAAATCTGAGAGTTGGCTGCCTCGCTGTTCATTACCTTCTCCAAGGACTTCCAGAGCTGTACCATGTATAGAAGGTCCTCCGTACCGTGGCACGGGTTCTCTTTTTGTACCCACAATGTCATCTAAAACAAGTCCCCCGAAGGATAAGCTCAAAAGAACTTAGCAAGTAATTCAAACACAATAAGCATCTTCACATGCATTTGCAAACAAACATATATGCAATGATATGAAACAATAAATGCAATATGCTGGTCTCTATTGACAGACATGCTTTAAGTCATAGCACCATTGTCACATCCACGCCCCCGCCAGCCCCCCCCCCCCCCCCCCCCCCCCCGTCGCGCCCCCCCCCCCCCCACCCCAGTAGTTAGAGAAATCAACCTCCCACATTCACAACAATATAATCAAGAACAAGACTAAATCAATGTTAACAATATTATTCAAATGAATCAAGGTAAAGTAACGAGATATTCATCAGAGTGCGGAAAAGATACAAATAGATATATAAATCAAAAGTAGAGTGAGGCGGAATCTCACTCCACGAGTATAGCGGAATGTAGTTCGAAAATCAAATGGGATTACAACCGATTCTAAAGACAAGAAAGAAAGATATAATCTAAACTAGAGTCTTTTTCTACTTTATAAAGGATTTCCTCATAGACATAGACTTCATCGATGATGCTCAAACGCTCCCACTCCACAGTAGGGCTAATCCTGGTAACAAGAGAGACCACTCGAGGGATCCTCACAGTAATCTTCGTAGTCGCCAGCACTTTGCGTATGGTACGCTTCTTCATTTTGCGCTTCCTCATATTGCGCTTCATAGCCATCAAATCCTGTAGAATAGTCTAACAAAAGATATTGTACAAAAAGGAATGAGTTGGAAAGAAACTCAGCAAGGCAAGTTATTCCATAATAGCATAAATAACATAGTATCACAAACAAAGCATAAGATGATATGATATGAGGCAACAATGTATGTATGAGTCTAACTTTATGTATGTTGGTCTCTATAGGCAGACATGCTTTAAGTCATAGCACCATACTTCTTTGGGTAGGTCTCATCACACAACGCCGGTTGGTAGTGGGTCCTTCATCCATCTCGGACAATCCATGGTTTGGGGTTAAGTCAACTCTCTCTCACATCACCGTTTGGTCTAAGTATTGGCGCATGTCAAGGTAAAGCCTAGCCCAATGCAAGTCTTCTACTTAGTCATATCAACTCAGATCCAGATACGTCCATTCCTCCCCTCTCGGGATCCTTTCCGGTATCCTTCACACTAGAGTCAGCTTATTCGACTCTCTCAAATACGGACTCATCAACCCTATAGGTCATCCACATATAGTAAACGGGAAGCTCTCATGTCCTCTCACGGGTTGGTTACCGGTCTTGAACGCCCATGAGCCCAAGTCTATCCATATGCAACTCTACCCACAAATGGTCCCCACAATTTGATTCATGTCCCCTCACGGATATAACTCACCAGTCTTGAGCACCATGAATCCCCATTGCTACCACGGGTCGTTCGGTCTCAATACCCTTCCGATTCGGGTCTGATATAACAGGGGTATAACCTAGCCAAACACTGCTAGACAAGTCCTAGTTATGAAAACAAATAATCCGGGAAAGCATCAAAGGGCAACATTGGAAATATCCCATACTACTCCCAATGAGGTCCAAGGACAGAAGTGTCAAAAGGACATTCCCCAATCCCAAATCATACCTAAGCAATCACAATCATAATTCAGTCATATCATCCACGACAAATATCACATCATATGAAAGAGTATAATAAGACAAGATTAAATAAATAAGGAAACATACATGAGTAAGTATTCATACATAATCAAGTACATAAAGTAAATAAAGAAATAAGATCCTAATGTACTTGCCACATTCATATCATAATAGAAACTAACATAACAGTAGAAAATCTAAGTAGTTCCCAAATTAGAAACTAAATCTATGCAAATCTATGTTAATATGGTAACAACTTTCCTTACCTTAAATAGATCCGAGAATATTTCGGACGAACAAGAGGATGAATCCAAAGTTAGCAAATAATCCCTAAAATAGCATCACACAATCATTAAGAAGTAGTCCTAAAAGAATAAGCATGATTCGAATCAAATCGGACGAAGAAAAACAGATTCTCATTGCTGGGTTGATTGGTCGGGTAGCATTGGCAATCCGACCCAGTAGCTCGCCCAAGGGCAAATCCGAAAATAAAAAGGGTATCTTGATCCGAAACCTATGCTACACAAACCAGAATGCGACGAAACTTGGAGGGATTGTCTAACACAGTAGTCTAAGCCTAGAAAGCATAATTTAGACATCAAACCACCATTAAAACATTACTTCCTAATTTAGAACCATAGTTTCTATTTTGGTAAAAACATAGTTTTCATTGGAAACATGCTATGAATGAAAGAGATGAACTAGAGATGATTAGATCTCATTCTAGTACAAGAACACAATATGTCAGAGGTATGAATAATCATAGAGAAGCATCTATAATGCTAGAATGAATCAAAATAGGAAATATTATCATAGTTTAAGAAGAAATCATAAGAATCATGTTAAGAATGAAAGAGATGATCATAGTACAAAAGAATGAAAAGAGATTGTAAAGATATGACTACATGGTTGCAGCATCTTCATCATAATCTCAGTTCAGAGATGAGAGTGATCATAGAAAGAATAAATCATTAACATAAAAGATAGATTACTAACCTTTAATTGAAGAACAAGAGAGAGAGTTTGCAAGGTTGCAAGATTAGGTCTTCTTCTTCACTCTTGGAGGCTTGGAGATGGTTTCCCTTCGCTCTCTAGGTGTTATGGAGGCTAGGGATACTAAAATCACGAAGTCATGGGGTATATATAGCAAGATTCTCAAAACAGAAGATTCTATTCGAGTTTAGCAACACTGGGTCAATTGGCTGGGTAGCATTGAGTACTCGACCCAAGCACTCGACCCAAGCTGACAGCAAAGCCAAAAATAGGGATTTGAGGGTCTTCCACTACTCGGAATCAAACGAAACTTTAAACACATATTCTATAACATACCTAGCATGGAAAAATGGCTTTAAATCATATCCCACCAAGCTCTAAGGTCATCAACTAATCTTCTCTTCATCAAGGTGCAGTCTCTTCTCTATATCCAACACTGACTTCAAGTATGGGGCATCATCTTCAATCTCCATAGGTTCGGAGTCGAACACTATATCATCTACCAATATGGCCCATAGTTGACTTTCACTTCTACTTCGGGTCTTCGGACCTACAATCAAAGAGTATCCGGGTTAAGGTTAGGGCCGGGTTTCACATTCCCCCCTCCTTAAAAGAAATTTCGTCCTCGAAATTGAAAGTATACCTAAACTTCCAAAAAGATGAGGAAACTTCTCCTTCATATCTTCTTCCTTTTCCCAAGACGCTTCTTCAGGGGTATGGTTCTTCCACTGAATCTTCACCAAAGGGATAGTTCGATTCCTTAACTGCTTGTCCTTTCTATCCAAGATTTTAACCGGTTCTTCCTTATAAGATAAATCAGCACAAAGTCCTTCAGGTTCTTGCTGTAGTATGTGATCTGGGTTCTCAACATACTTCCGAAGCATTGAAACATGAAATACATTATGAGTCTCAGCGAGTGACGGAGGTAAAGCCAAACGATAAGCAACTGATCCAATTCTTTCAAGAATCTCATAAGGTCCAATATAACGAGGACTAAGCTTTCCTTTAACATTAAACCTCATTACACCCTTCATAGGCGATACCTTTAGAAACACGTTCTCACCAACTTGAAATTCCAAATCTGACCTTCATCTATCAGCATAAGATTTTTGTCTTGACTGAGCAGTCTTAATCCTTTCTCTTATCATATCTACCATCGCACTGGTAGCTTCAATCATTTCAGGTCCTAACACTTTCCTTTCTCCAGTTTCGGTCCAATACAGAGGTGTTCTACAAGTGTTTCCATATAAAGCTTTAAAAGGAGCCATGCCTATTGTAGACTGATAACTATTGTTATAGGCAAACTCAACCAAAGCTAAATGTTCATCCCAATTACCACTCATATCAACAACACACGATCTAAGCATATCTTCCAAAATCTGAATTGTCCGCTCGATCGTCCATCGACCGAGGGTGGTGAGCAGTACTCAAATTCAACTGGGTTCCCAAAGCTTTCTGCAAACTATTCCAAAATCTTGAAGTAAATCTAGGGTCACGATCAGACACAATACTCACAGGCACTCCATGCAGACGAACAACATTGTCCACATAAAGCCTAGCTAACTTATCCATAGTGTGAGTAATCTTCATAGGAATAAAATGGGCTGATTTGGTCAATCTATCAACAATTACCCACACAGTGTCATTACCTTTACTTGTTCGGGGCAAACTAGTCACGAAGTCCATAGTAATGTTCTCCCATTTCCAACCAGGCAAGGGTAAGGGCTGCAATAATCCAGATGGAGGTTGTCGAACAGCTTTAACACGTTGACAAGTCTCGCACTTAGCTACAAAATCTTCCACATCAGACTTCAATCCAATCCACCAAAAATGTTCTTTCAAATCCTTATACATTTTTGTACCTCCTGGATGTACGGTAAAGATTGATTGGTGTGCTTCCTTCAAAATTTCCTTTTTAACTTCTTCAACT
Organism: Hakea prostrata; assembly: GCF_041222555.1. Classification (NCBI taxonomy): domain Eukaryota; kingdom Viridiplantae; phylum Streptophyta; class Magnoliopsida; order Proteales; family Proteaceae; genus Hakea; species Hakea prostrata. The sequence goes on along the minus strand of NC_142601.1, from coordinate 35,734,377 downwards.
GCAGGCACACAAAGTCTTCCTCTAAACAATAACGCACCATCCATAGATATACTAAAATCAGGGTCCAAATCAGAATTTAAAGAAATCTTCTCTATCTTCTCTTTCAATTCCGGATCCGAATCTTGCAAGGCAACAATTCGATCCCTAAGGGTGGATCTTGCTGTCATGGCTGAAAGCATAACATCTGAACCTTGCGAAACAACTTCCAATTCAAAATCTGAAATTGACTTCAACAACGACTTGCTCATAGCATTAAAATCTAAATCCTTCTTGTTACTTTTCCTACTAAGAGCGTCCGCAACGACATTTGCTTTACCAGGATGATACTGGATATCACAATCATAGTCAGAGACTAATTCCAACCATCTTCTTTGTCTCATATTTAACTCCTTTTGGGGAAAGAAATACTTTAAGCTCTTATGATCTGTGAAAATCGCAATCTTCTCACCATACAAGTAATGTCTCCAAATCTTTAGGGCAAAAACAATGGCTGCAAGTTCCAAATCATGAGTGGGATAATTCCGCTCATAAACCTTCAATTGTCTTGAAGCATAAGCTATCACCTTCCCATGTTGCATTAAAACACAACCCAACCAATCTTAGATGCATCAGTATAGACTGTCAGACCACCGGAATTATCGGGTATAGTTAAAACCGGGGCACTTGTCAATCTATCCTTCAATTCTTGAAAATTCTTCTCACATGCGTCAGACCAAACAAACTTCTCTTCTTTCCTAGTTAGCTTAGTCATAGGAGCAGCCAACTTAGAAAAGTTCTCAATAAATCTCCTATAATAACCAGCCAAACCTAAGAAACTTCTTATTTCAGACACCGTCTTCGGTCTTTCCCACTCGGCAACTGTCTTAACCTTGTCGGGATCGACACGAATACCTTCGGCTGAAACAACATGACCAAGAAATACCACTCTTGGAAGCCGGAAATCACACTTACTAAACTTGGCATACAATTTCTTATCTCTTAGTCTTTGCAAAGTAATACCAAGATGCTTCCGATGCTCTTCTTCGCTCTTTGAGTAAATCAAAATGTCATCGATAAAGACAATAACGAACTTGTCTAACACATCATGAAATACTCGATTCATCAAGTCCATAAACACTGCAGGAGCATTAGTCAAACCGAAAGGCATGACTCTAAACTCAAAATGACCATATCTTGTCCTAAAAGCTGTCTTACAAATGTCACTAGCTTTTACCTTCAACTGATGATATCCGGATCTCAAATCAATCTTCGAGAACACTGCTGCACCTCTTAACTGGTCAAAAAGATCATCAATCCGAGGCAGCGGATACCTATTCTTAATGGTCAATTTGTTCAACTCACGGTAATCAATGCACATACGCATACTACCATCCTTCTTCTTAACAAACAAAACCGGGGCTCCCCAAGGCGATACACTAGGCTGTATATAACCTTTATCTGAGAGTTCATTCAGCTGGTCTTGTAGTTCTTTCAACTCGGTAGGCGCCATTCTATATGGAGCTTTAGATACCGGAGCGGCTCTTGGAATTAATTCAATCGAAAATTCCAACTCTCTATCCGGAGGTAATCCTGATAAATCATCCGGAAAGACATCCTTGAAATCACAAACAACTTCAACTTCTTCAAGCTTCTTTTTCACTTCCTTGACTTCACTTTCAGCTGCAGCACTTTCCACTAATGCACAGACTTGCATCAAAGCAGACAAAGTCTTCTTACTAACTCTTCCTTTATCACCTTGAAATTCAAAGGCTGAATTTCTACTAATCTGAAATTGAATTTTCCTCGAAGAACAAACAATTACAGCCTTATGGGCTGTCAACCAATCAATTCCAAGAATCACATCAAAATCTTTCATGTCAAGAATCACAAAATCGGCTTTCAATTTCTTCTCACAAATCATAACGGGACAATCTTCTATCACTTTATCTAGTTTCACAACTGATCTAGTAGGAGTACTAATCATTAAACAACTAGACAAATTCTTAGGTATCAAGTCAGTCTTCCTAATGAATGCGATTTAAATGAACGAATGAGATGCACCCGTATCAAACAATACAAATGCAGGAATAGAAGCGATTAACAAAGTACCTGTCACAACTTCATGACTTGCATCTTGTTCAGTACTAGATATACTAAACACTTTTCCAGGCACAGGGGCAGATACACTCTTTGCTACAGGAACATAGGGCTGATTAGGCTTCTTGGGACAAGTACGAGCAAAATGACCGGGCTGCTTACAAAAGAAACAAACCGGCGGTCCAACTGAAGGTACTACTACTGGAGGCTTCGGACCCATAGGTCGAGGATTCACATTCACTGACTTAGCACTTGGAACATTCGCAATTTGTTTGTTCCCACTGAATTGACGCTGCTGTCCAGCTGGTGAAAAACTAGCATTTTGGCTCACACTTCTAGGCTGAAAACTAGGAGTAGGATACGGAGTAGGCCTAACGAATCTTCTTTCCGAACGGTCAACCAAACCATTATTCCTTGGCTGCCACGTCCTTTCCACACGTGCACTTTCTTTTTCAGTTTCTTCAATCTTCTTCGAAACTTGAACTACCTGAGCGTAGCTCTCAATCGGAATCACAGTCAAATAAGCCTTGATTGCAGGACGCAATCCCTTGAAAAACTTCTTTGCCTTGGCACGATCAGGTCTTACAGATTCAGGGGCAAAGTAAAATAATTCCTCAAACTTCTGTTGATATTCCAAAACAGACAAAAGTCCTTGAGTAAGGGCCATGAACTCAACTTCCTTTGCATCAATCATCGCTTCAGGGGGAAATAGTTCTTACAAAATGCATCCTTGAAAATTTCCCAGGTTATTCCACCAACATGCAAGGTTTCCAAAATAGGACGAGTGGAGGTCCACCAAGCATCTGCTTCTTGCTGAAGCTTCTGTTCGGCAAACAAGATCTTCTGTGCTTCAGAACACTGCAAGTGACGGAATGCTTTCTCTAATTCCCTCAGCCACTTGTTAGGAAACAAAGTGTCCTTAGTAACACCAGTGAAAGAAGGCACTTGCATCTTCAGAAAACTTTCCATCAGACGAGTATGAGGAGTTCCAACTAACCTTTCCGCATTAGGAACTGCGGTATGAGGAGTCCCATTCACACCAGTACGAGTCTCAGTATGAAGAGTCATGAAACCCGTCATCATCTGGTTGAACTGATTCGACTGCTGCTGCATGATGTTGCCCATGATGTTGGCAATATCACGAAAACTGTTCACTTCCGGAGCATTAGGTATACCGGTCGTATTGTCACCATTCACATTAGTGTGCTGGCCAGTACTACCATTAGGAGTATCTCCATGAAGCACTTCTTCCTCATTTCCAATACTATTAGAACCAATATTGCGATTCCTTAGTACAACCATTCTGCAAAATTAAAGTAAGTCAAAAAAAAAAAAAATCGAAATTTTCCAACATACCATCAATAACCACTTAACCTTAGTCTTAGCATATCCAAATAAAACTAAAAACATTACTTTAATCATTAAAAAGTCACCCAAGAATTATATATCAAAATCCCAAAATTATCCCAAATTTCCAAAAATTTTCACCTTGGGTCGAGTGGCTGGGTCGAGTCTTCAATCCGACCCAAGCAGTCGACCCACGCAAACAGTGCGCGAAAAACACCTTAAAATTCACATTTTTTTTATTTCCTTCTCACTTCAAAACACCAAGCTTCGTGGGAGAGCTCTAGGGCAAGGTTCTCTAAAGTCTTCAAGAGTCATTCTAGGCCATCTAACTTCAAGAACAAGTCTTCAACATTCTTACAACACCATCTAAGGTAAAATCTCTCATTTCCTTGCTTTACAACTTCTAAACTGAGATGCATTCTTCCAAATATCATGATTTACTTGTTAGGATTGCTAGGAAACATGTCTAGGAATGTATAGGAATGTGTTCTAGGTGATCTTAATACAATGCCATGTCTTTACAACACTTGCTATCGATCTCATGGTTTCTTGCTAACGATTTCTCAACCGAAAACCTTCTTTTGAAAATCTTCCCTCATTTTCAAACCACAAAGAGTTTTGCCTTCAAATCAAATCCTACATTCTTGCAATGATATGAAGAACATGCGTATCTAAATCGATTAAGCCAATTCCAAACTTCAAAAATCGCATTTTGACCTAATTTGAGAATTTTCCCCCTTTCTATGCTTGCTGAATTTTGTCCTTTAGATCATCAAATTGATAGGTTTTTCTCCAATAAAACATGCTAACCTACTATTCTAAGTATCATGCACATGCTAGTATGCTCAAACTGAAATTTCGCCAAAATCGAAAATTTCCGAAAAATTACGAAAATACCCTTCATGCTGAAAATTTTGAAATTCTACTAATGTCAATTCTCTTCTTATCTTCTTTACAGCTATATTGACATCATGCCTCCTCGCGGACGACAGGGTGGGAGGAGAGGCAGAGCTAGAGGTCAGGTTCCACTTTTGGATCCGAGAGACGAAGTTAACCCCAGAGATCTATTCAGTACACCCCGAGCGGAGTACTTATATGAGGCCTTCTTTGAGCGGTGCCGCATTGAGTATGGCAGATTACTCAGGCTACGACAGCTTACCACATTTCGGATCCGTCAGAGATTTGATACGATGGAGTGGACGCATCTTTTTACTGAGGATCTTCCAGTTTATCCGGATTTAGTAAAGTTGTTCTATAGCAACCTTACATTAGTCGAGGAGGGTCGGAGACGAGGTCCATTCGAGTTGATCTTAGAGAGTCGAGTTCGAGAGACACGGATTCGATTTTCTACTAGCACATTGGCCGAGATCTTCAGAGTACCACACTATCCTCATGAGTGTGTATGGATACCGGCAGGGGCAGAGATAGATGCTTTCTTACTACCACATGAGCTTCATGAGATTTGCACCACACTCTGGAGAGATGATAGATGCTATATGCCACGGACCAGTGCACAGATGACTGATTCGGCTAGAATCATCGGTCGCATTGTAGGCCGCAACATCATCCCAAAGGCAGGGCATCACGAGAGAGTATCAGTGATGGATGCTCTACTGATTTACCGCATATATCAGGGTTTCGAGATTGATCTTTCCTTCATCATCCAGAACGTCATGCTAGAGGTCGTGACGTCACCGGGCGTAAGGAACCTTTGCTTCGGTCGTCTACTCACACTTGTCTTCCGGCATTTCGGTGTGAGGCTGGAGGATACACCGATGCAGAGACGACTGCTTGGCTATGCCATCGGAACTAGGACTATTCGGCAGATGCAGATTACTCAGACCGAGAGGTCAGATGATGATGATGGTCTTGAGACTGATGAGGATGATGATGAGTCAAATGATGGTGATCAGGATGCAGGTCCAGATACAGATGACCAGGCAGGAGATGACATTGAGATGCGTGAGGCAGATCAGGGTCATCAGAATATTCCCACATCATCACACTTTGAGACCGGAGGCCCTTCGCTAGCAGTTCCAGAGACTGCGGAGCTGTGTGCACAGATGCGCTCTATGACTTCCATGTTAGGGAGGATAGAGGCGAGACAGGAGAGGATGGAGTCACAGTTGACTCAGGTTGTAGAGGATGTTAGAGCACTGAGAGAGCAGAGACAGTAGTCTTAGATAGATTGTACTAGGATTTCCTTTTATGTTTCTCAAATGTAACTTGTTGTAGAACTTTCCTAAAATTAATGAAGTTCACTTTTGTTTCACCATCTTATTGTACATTATGCATTTCCTTTGTTGTATTAAGTGATGTTTGTTAAATCAGAATTATTGTGTATTATTCAGAGTATATTATTCTTCACTTTTAAGTTTCTAATTCAAGTGTTCTATTATTCACTTCTAAGAATACTTGAGTCACTTTTGGATTTATGACTCGGGAATGTTCTATCATTGTTTCGTGGGTTAGGATTTCACTTGGAACTGTGGGCTCTGATACCACTCTATCACATCCACCCAGCCGGTACCCTATCTAGGCATACCCGAGTGTGTGATCCACAGTCCACAAGATCCAGTAGTTAGAGAAATCAACCTCCCACATTCACAACAATATAATCAAGAACAAGACTAAATCAATGTTAACAATATTATTCAAATGAATCAAGGTAAAGTAACGAGATATTCATCAGAGTGCGGAAAAGATACCAATAGATATATAAATCAAAAGTAGAGTGAGGCGGAATCTCACTCCACGAGTACAGCTGGAATGTAGTTCGAAAATCAAATGGGATTACAACCGATTCTAAAGACAAGAAAGAAAGATATAATCTAAACTAGAGTCTTTTCTACTTTATAAAGGATGTCCTCATAGACATAGACTTCATCGATGATGCTCAAACGCTCCCACTCCACAGTAGGGCTAATCCTGGTAACAAGAGAGACCACTCGAGGGATCCTCACAGTAATCTTCGTAGTCGCCAGCACTTTGCGTATGGTACGCTTCTTCATCTTGCGCTTCCTCATATTGCGCTTCATAGCCATCAAATCCTGTAGAATATTCTAACAAATGATATTGTACAAAAAGGAATGAGTTTCAAAGAAACTCAGCAAGGCAAGTTATTCCATAATAGCATAAATAATATAGTATCACAAACAAAGCATAAGATGATATGATATGAGGCAACAATGTATGTATGAGTCTAACTCTATGTATGCTGGTCTCTATAGGCAGACATGCTTTAAGTCATAGCACCATACTTCTTTGGGTAGGTCTCATCACACAACGCCGGTTGGTAGTGGGTCCTTCATCCATCTCGGACAATCCATGGTTAGGGGTTAAGTCACCTCTCTCTCACATCACCGTTTGGTCTAAGTATTGGCGCATGTCAAGGTAAAGCCTAGCCCAATGCAAGTCTTCTACTTAGTCATATCAACTCAGATCCAGATACGTCCATTCCTCCCCTCTCGGGATCCTTTCCGGTATCCTTCACACTAGAGTCAGCGTATCCGACTCTCTCAAATACGGACTCATCAACCCTATAGGTCATCCACATATAGTAAACGGGAAGCTCTCATGTCCTCTCACGGGTTGGTTACCGGTCTTGAACGCCCATGAGCCCAAGTCTATCCATATGCAACTCTACCCACAAATGGTCCCCACAATGTGATTCATGTCCCCTCACGGATATAACTCACCGGTCTTGAGCACCCATGAATCCCCATTGCTACCACGGGTCGTTCGGTCTCAATACCCTTCCGATTCGGGTCTGATATAACAGGGGTATAACCTAGCCAAACACTACTAGACAAGTCCTAGGTATGAAAACCAATAATCCGGGAAAGCGTCAAAGGGCAACATTGGAAATATCCCATACTACTCCCAATGAGGTCCAAGGACAGAAATGTCAAAAGGACATTCCCCAATCCCAAATCATACCTAAGCAATCACAATCATAATTCAGTCATATCATCCACGACAAATATCACATCATATGAAAGAGTATAATAAGACAAGATTAAATAAATAAGGAAACATACATGAGTAAGTATTCATACATAATCAAATACATAAAGTAAATAAAGAAATAAGATCCTAATGTACTTGCCACATTCATATCATAATAGAAACTAACATAACAGTAGAAAATCTAAGTAGTTCGCAAATTAGAAACTAAATCTATGCAAATCTATGTTAATATGGTAACAACTTTCCTTACCTTAAATAGATCCGAGAATATTCCGGACGAACAAGAGGATGAATCCAAAGTTAGCAAATAATCCCTAAAATAGCATCACACAATCATTAAGAAGTAGTCCTAAAAGAATAAGCATGATTCGAATCAAATCGGACGAAGAAAACAGATTCTGCTATTGCGGGTTGATTGGTCAGGTAGCATTGGCATGGTCGACCCAGCCGATCGCCCAAGGGCAAATCCGAAAATAAAAAGGGTATCTTGATCCGAAACCTATGCTACACAAACCGGAATGCGACGAAACTTGGAGGGATTGTCTAACACAGTAGTCTAAGCCTAGAAAGCATAATTTAGACATCAAACCACCATTAAAACATTACTTCCTAATTTAGAACCATAGTTTCTATTTTGGTAAAAAACATAGTTTTCATTGGAAACATGCTATGAATGAAAGAGATGAACTAGAGATGATTAGATCTCATTCTAGTACAAGAACACAATAGATCAGAGGTATGAATAATCATAGAGAAGCATCTATAATGCTAGAATGAATCAAAATAGGAAATATTATCATAGTTTAAGAAGAAATCATAAGAATCATGTTAAGAATGAAAGAGATGATCATAGTACAAGAGAATGAAAAGAGATTGTAAAGATATGACTACATGGTTGCAGCATCTTCATCATAATCTCAGTTCAGAGATGAGAGTGATCATAGAAAGAATAAATCATTAACATAAAAGATAGATTACTAACCTTTAATTGAAGAACAAGAGAGAGAGTTTGCAAGGTTGCAAGATTAGGTCTTCTTCTTCACTCTTGGAGGCTTGGAGATGGTTTCCCTTCGTTCTCTAGGTGTTATGGAGGCTAGGGATACTAAAATCACGAAGTCATGGGGTATATATAGCAAGATTCTCAAAACAGAAGATTCTGTTCGAGTTCAAAGCAACACACTGGGTCAATTGGGTGGGTAGCATTGAGCACTCGACCCAAGCACTCGACCCAGGCTGACAGCAAAGCCAAAAATAGGGATTTGAGGGTCTTCCACTACTCGGAATCAAACGAAACTTTAAACACATATTCTATAACATACCTAGCATGGAAAAATGGCTTTAAATCATATCCCACCAAGCTCTAAGGTCATCAACTAATCTTCTCTTCATCTAGGTGCAGTCTCTTCTCTATATCCAACACTGACTTCAAGTATGGGGCATCATCTTCAATCTCCATAGGTTCGGAGTCGAACACTATATCATCTACCAATATGGCCCATAGTTGACTTTCACTTCTACTTCGGGTCTTCGGACCTACAATCAAAGTGTATTTTTGGTGTTGGGGGGTTTTTTACCCCCCCTTTTTGGGGGGGACGCACACCACACCCACCGCGAGGAGGGGGCGGCCCCCCCCCCCGCGACCCCCCGGGGGGGGGGGGGGGGCCCCCCCCCCCCCCCCCCCTTGGTTTAAGGATGGAAAACAGGCCAAGGAAACGCCAGCCACAAGCAAGCCCCTCACTAATTTAAAACACCCCGACACCAGGTGGGGCCCCCTCCCCCCCCCCGCCCCCCTTCGCCGGCCCCCCCCACAGGGCCGCACCAGTTCCGGAATAATCGCTCACGGGGGTCATAAACCCTATTGGTCATCCACATATAGTAAACTGGAAGCTCTCATGTCTCCTCATGGGTTGGTTAGCGGTCTTGAGCGCCCATTTGCCTAAGTCTATCCATATGCAACCCTACCAATAAATGGCCCCCGCATTGTGATTCACGTCCTCTCACGGGTTGGTTACTGGTCTTGAGCGCCCGTGAATCCCCATTGCTACCACGGGTCGTTCGGTCTCAATACCCTTCTGAATCAGCTCTGATATAATAGGGGTATTCCTAGCCAAACACTTCTAGACCAATCCTAGGTATGTCAACAAGTAGTTAAGGAAAGAGTCAAGGGGCATCATAAGAAAGTGTCCCATACCACTTCCACTGATGTCCAAAGACAAAAATGCCAATAGGGCATTCCCCATTCCACAACTATGACCTAGGCATCCACATCACATCATGATTCCAAACATATCATACTCACACTCATATCCACATCATAGTCCATAACGCATTCTCATAATCAGTAATCAATTCTAATATGTAATTCACAATGTGTATAAGCTACTTTGCAGAAGTATCATGATGTAAAAGAAACCAAACAACAGTAGTTAAATCATGCATTCATGTCAAAATACATAAAGGCATGCAAGTAGGCATATTGTGACAATAAAAAAAAAAAAAAAAAAAAAAAAACCCCCCACACAAAAAAAAAAAAACCGCCCCCAAAAGAAAAAAAAAAACAAAAAAAAAAAGGGGGAAAACCACCCCCACCCACACAAAAAGAAAAAGGACCGGGCAAAAAAAAACCCAACCCAACCACAACCCACCACCCACCAAAAAAAACCCACCCCCACAACCACCCCCCCCCCCCCCCCCCCCCCCCCCCCCACCCCCCCCACAAAAGCCGAGGAAACCCAAGATACGGACTCATCAACCCTATTGGT